>NW_024097697.1:0-132329 GCF_016545835.1 Crotalus tigris
AAGAATTTTGAAGGTCCACTAGACATATTAGTAGTAGGGGTGAACGAACGAGTCTCATAGGACTCGATTGGTTTGAAGCCTTTGGGATACACGTCACGGGGCTCAACAGCTTACAAACACTCGACCTACAGGAAGTCTGCAAAGAATTTGCAGATGTTTTCAGCCCCCAGCTGGGCACATTCAAAGGACCACCTGTGTCCTTAAAGCCAGACCCCACTGTCACTCCCATTAGGATTAAAGCAAGAAGGGTCCCTTTTGCTTTAAAAAGTAAGATTGACACTGAACTAGACAAACTAATCCAACAGGGAATCCTAGAATCCTAGAACCTGTTGATTCCAGCCCGTGGGAGAGCCCCATTGTCACGCCTCTAAAGGCAAATGGGGACATTCGCATTTGTGCTGATTACAAATGCACACTCAATAAGGCATTGCAGCAACATGCCTATCCTGTTCCTGTGGTCAGTCACATCCTGGCCTCTCTCAAGGGGGGGCGTTTTTTTGCAAAGCTTGACCTAGCTCAAGCATATCAACAGCTGCCTGTTGATGATGATGCTGCCATAGCTCAGACCAGTGTGACCCACAGGGGAGCCTTTAAAGTAAAAAGGCTACAGTTTGGAGTAAATGTCGCTCCTGGGATTTTCCAAAGCGTAATGGAAAACACACTACGAGGTATACCAGGGGTCTTCCCCTACTTTGACGATGTCTTGATTGCAGGAGACTCCACACACATTCTAGCTGAAAGACTTAGGGCTGTCCTGTTAAGATTCAGGGAATCAGGCCTCAAGCTCAGAAAAGACAAATGCAAGATGGGGGTGCCTTCTACTGAATTTCTGGGATTCAAAATTGATGCTGCTGGGATTCATCCTGCTGAATCCAAACTAACTGCTATTTTAGAAGCACCCAGGCCAAAGTCTAAGGCCGACTCAGCTCCTAGCCTCCGAATTTCTACATTCTTTCTTCCACATAAAGCTAGTGTACTGAGCCTCTTCACGAGCTACTAACAACAGCTGTGTGGGCTGTGTCACAAGCCTGAGGCTTTGCTTTAAAGAAGTCAAGGCCTTGCTCACTTCTAACGTGTTCTTGGCACATTTTCAACGTAGTCTCTTCTCTGTTGTGCATCGCTTGTGATGCATCCCCCTACGGGGTTGGAGATGTCCTGAGTCACCTCAGGTCTGATGGAACTCAGGTTCCTATTGCATACTACTCCAGAACACTGTCTTCTGCCGAGCGCAACTACGCTCAGATAGACAGGGAGGCTCTGGCTGTTGTTGCTGGAATTAAAAAATTCCACGATTTTCTATATGGCAGGCATTTCACGGTCTTCACTGACCATAAGCCTCTGCTGGGACTGTTTACCACCCGTAAGCAGACTCCCCAAATCATTTCCCCTAGAATGCTTAGGTGGTCTATTTTTTTGTCTGCATATGATTTTTCTTTACTCCACAAGCCTGGGAAAGAAATGGGCCATGCTGATGGCCTCAGTAGATTGCCTCTGCCGGTAGTAGAAGCTGACCCCGCGCCAGCTGTCAACATTCTATCAATCCAAGCCTTGCCCGAGCTCCCTCTTAGTGCCAGGGATGTTACCGCTGAAACAGGTACAGATCACACACTTTCGCGTGTCCGCTCCTGGGTCCTGTCCGGGTGGCCTGAGCACTGCCCTAGTCCTGAGTTTCAGAGTTTCTGGTCCAAAAGAAACTAACTGTCCCTTTCTCAGGGTTGTCTGCTTTGGGGAAACAGAGTTGTCATTCCCACCTCAATGAGGACTAGGGTCTTAGAATCCCTCCACGAGGGTCATCCTGGCATTGTTCGTATGAAGGCTCTTGCACGCAGCCACTTGTGGTGGCCTGGTTTAGATAAAGATATTGAGGCTAAGGTACACGCATGCCACCTGTGCCAACGATCTCGCCCAGAGATGCCCCAAGCTCCTGTGCATAGATGGGAGGAAACACAGTCCCCATGGTCTAGGGTGCACATTGACTACGCTGGGCCCTTTCAGGGCCAGTTCTTCTTGGTCCTTGTTGACAGCCATTCAAAATGGCTTGAGGTTGTGCCTGTCTCATCCACCACCACTGCAAAGACTATTCAGGTACTGAGGGGGATTTTTGCTGCACACGGGCTGCCAGATGTCATTGTGTCCGACAACGGCCCTCAATTCACCTCCTCCGAATTCCAAGCTTTCTTACAGGCAAACCTGATTCGTCATGCCACGTCTGCGCCTTTTCACCCGTCCACCAACGGTATGGCTGAACGCATGGTGCGCATCGCAAAGGACGCCTTGAAGAGACTCACCTACGGGGACTGGCATCACAGGTTGGCTGACTTTCTCCTTTCTTATCGCACCACACCGTCCACTTCTACAGGGAGAAGTCCAGCTGAACTTCGTTGGGGGCGCCAACTTACTACTAGACTTGACCGGTTGCATCCGGACAGACTGCCTTCATCTACCTCACATCCTAGGGCACCTAGACAACTACTTGTGGGTGCCCCGGTTTGGGCTCGCAATTACGGGCCTGGTCATACATGGGTCCCCGCTTCTGTGTCCAGGATCACAGGTCCTCTCTCCTACGAGGTTGCCCTGGACAACGGTCGTGTCCTACGTCGGCACATCGACCAACTTCGCTCTAGGCGAGACTTTTCTGCTGAGACTCCTGGGTCTTTTCCAGGGGGGGAGGGGGACCCTTTGGAGCAAAGGGAAGGGCAAGAGCTACTGCCCATCTCCACTGAGGGAGCCACAAACGGCTCGTCCCAAGATTCCGCAATTGCTCCGAAAAGGAAGTCATGGAGCTTACCCACACAACAGGCACTCACGCCTACTCCAGCCAGGGAGGATACCCGGGGGCATCCCAACAAATCATTCCCCGCAAGAGAGCTGGCACACAATTCCCAAGGTTGGCCTGACCTTACCCCAAATCCTACAGGGGGTCAAACATACACAGAGCTAGTCGAGGAACCAAGTCCCGACTACAACAACCCTAGCACAAATCAGGGAACACCTGAGTTTTGGGAAAGTACAGAAACCCACACGAGCCCGAACACAGAATGGGGTTCAGGGAATGGACAGCCTCCTGACAGGTCTTGGACTGACCTAGGAGGTCCTACAGAGACGCCCAGCAGCGGCTATCACTTCAAGGGGCCCGAGGGTCTACAGCTAGGCAGGTCAACCAGGTCACAAAGCAACAGAAGCCCTGGCCTGACGAGCCCGGTGGGCAAGCGAGCAGGCCAGGCATTGGGGCACAGTCCTTGGAAGACACCAGGGCACAATAGAGAGAAAAGGCTCACGCCTCCCTCCAGTCAGGGGACTTATGCCAGTAATCCAGAGCTAAGAAGGTCACAGAGAGCAAAGAAATCTCCCAAGTACCTAGAAGACTACATAACATTGCTGGCAAAGCAAAAGCCAGTAAACAGTGGGAGCACTGGGGAGCAAAATGTCATATAAAATAAATGTTGTATGTTGGTAGTAGTTTTAGCCCGGGGGAAAGGGGTGTTATGTCCCGAGCCTTTGCAAACGGCTCGGGCGTTTGCAGGCAGTCCCGGGCAGGTGCAAAGCTGCCCGGGACCAGACAGGCTGTCGCCAGCGCCGTGCGCATGCGCGGGTGCTGGCGCGGGAAAAGTAACCCTTTTACCCGGGAGTTGCCTATATAAGAGGCTGCGAGGCGTTTGGGCGAGGCTGAAGCCATCTTCCTGTAAGCTGAACGCTGAATAAAAGAAACTGAGAACTCCAGCTGCTTCTCGTGTCTGCTTTCCCGCCAAGGACGCAACAATCAGCATGGCTGGCTGAGGAATTCTTGGAGTTGAAGTCCATAAGTCTTAAGGTTGCCCAGTTTGGATACCCCTGAAGTATATAAAATGGCCAAATATTCAGAAGATCTGACAAATAACATCCCCTTTTCTTTTCAATATCAATATCAAGCTTTAAAGAACTTGAATGATTCCCAAAAGAACTAGTATAGTACAATAAGACAATAAACATACTGAACTGTTAAACATTCATCATAATAAGTATGTACCAGCTTGCAGATGTCGTTCTTTAAGCCAGGTGAAAATCTGGGGGTAGAACCGTATGATTTGCTGATTCTTGAAGGAAGCACAGCTGACACTCTGCAGTTCCTTCTACACAAAACAATAAGAATTGTTCCAACGTGGTGGTTTTACCTGGAGGGGTTTATTGTTGCTCTTGCAAAGAAAGCAGAAAGAAAGGCTGAGATGTAGTGCTGGTACATAGGATTAATTTATGCACAGGGCTATATTAAACACAGGGCTATAAAATATGGCCTTTTGAGGCATGGTTATAATTAAAATGACCAAACTGTTCCACCAGCCATGAAGTCATTAGAAGCATACAGTCAATTTAATTGAATGCAAATCTTCTCTCACCTGCTTTACTGTTTGAAGCTTTCCCTATCTATTACAGAGAAGAGCTGGGTTACATTTTATGTCTTCCTTTTTGTGAAGCCCTCAAGTGTAGACATTTAATGATCCTCTATTGAGGGCAAATTTGCCCTGTATAATGTTTATTAACAAATATGACAGTGCTGCAATCATAATTAAGGGTGAGTGGAGTTTTGGTAATGCAGACTGCTGTTTAAAGAATCAGGCCTGAAAAAGTATCTCAAAGAAGTAGTATCAATAGTGAGTAAGGCCTTAACCTCATTGAAACTTGCTTCATGTTTTTGTGACCACTGCCACACTGCCTGTTTGTCCAGGAGCCTATGAAGTGGTTCGGCTACATTAGCCTTATTTGGAAGGAAGGAATTGTAGAAGTTCAAAAGGCCCAGAAAGGCCTGTAGTTCGGCCTTGGACTTTGGCCTAGGAGCATGCATTATAGCTTTTAATTTGGATTCAGCAGGGTGAATCCCAGTAGCATTGATTTTGAATCCCAGAAAATCTGTAGAAGGCACCCCAATTTTACATTTGTCCTTCTTGAGTTTGAGGCCCGTTTTCCGGAACCTCAGCAGAACAGCCCTTAATCTCTCAGCTAAGTTGTGTGGAGTCTCCAGCAATTAAGACATCATCAAAATAGGGGCAAACCCCTGGTATACCCCGTAGTGTGTTTTCCATTATGCTTTGGAAAATTCCAGGAGCCACATTTACTCCAAATTGTAGCTTCTTTACCTTGAATGCCCCCCTGTGGGTTACAATGTTTTGAGTCACAGCAGCAGCATCGTCAACAGGCAACTGTTGATACGCCTGAGCTAAGTCAAGCTTTGCAAAAACACGCCCCCCCCGAGGGAGGCCAGAATATGACTGACCACAGGTACAGGATAGGCATGTTGCTGCAATGCCTTCTTCAGAGTGCATTTGTAATCTGCACAGATGTGAATGTCCCCATTTGCCTTAAGAGGCATGACAATGGGGGTCTCCCAAGGACTGGAGTCAACAGGTTCTAAGACTCCTTGCTGAATCAATTTGTCTAATTCAGTGTCTATTTTCCCTTTTAGAGCAAAAGGGACCCTTCTTGCTTTTATTCTAATAGGAGTGACAGTGGGGTCTAGTTTTAAAGACACAGGGGGTCCTTTGTATGTGCCCAGCTGTGGGCTGAAGACATCTGCAAATTCTTTGCAGACTTCCTGTAGGTCTACTGTTTGCAAGCTATTGAGCCCTGTGACATGTATTCCCAAGGCCTCAAACCAATCGAGTCCTATGAGACTCATTCGCTCACCCCCAACTACCAATACATCTAATGGACCTTCAAAATCCTTATACTGTACGTTAAGGGTGGCCTCCCCCTTAACACACACTCTGGAGTTTTGAAAGTCTGTTAACACAATGTCAGAAGGCCTAAGCTTGGCCTGAAATCCACTGCCAGAACAAATCTTTCTGAATGTATGTATGAAAATGATTGAAAGTGCAGACCCAGTGTCCAGTTCCATGACCAATGGAACCCCTTGTAACTTCACTTTAAGTGACAGTTTTTTCTTAATGGGCTTGTGTGTGCCTGTCCTATAGATGCTTCTTCGCGAAGCACAGAAACCCACCCTGTTTTGGCTGGGAATCCTGGTACCTTTCAAGCGCAATTCTTCTCGGGGTTGTACCTTCTGACGGCCCAGACACACAGCTACAGAGGTGCAGGTGCTGCTAGGTTTTCAGCAATCTCAAATGCATCTTGACCGCAAATGCACAGCAGGGTGGCGGCTTTTAAGCTATCTTCTCTCACTTGATTGACCTTAAGATAGGTTTCTACTCTGGCCACGTAAGACTCCCATCTTTCCGGATGCGTGACATCGAATTCGGAAAGTCTACCTACTTTTGTCATCTTTCAGTAGTACAGGAAGGGTCTATCAGCCAGCTTACCCCCAAAGCTTGCTGAATTGGCAGGCAGCTGCTGAGTTTAACGCCGTTTCCTGCTGCTCAGGACTCCAGGGTAAGCTTACAACTTGTCTGCAATCGTTGTAAGGCATCCCATCCTCGTCGCCAGTGTTGAGTCCTCAGCAAATGGCAAAATAACGCATGAAGCAGTTGGTAGTTCTCAGGAGCCTCTTTATTGGTATACTGCATGCTGGTTACAACGCCGACAATGCCCAAGTTCCTCTGCTCCTTTTAAAGGCGATCCCTGGGCCAAATGGCAACAATTGGCGCGCTTGCACTTCGCACATGCACGCGAGTGCTGGTGACAGCCAGTCTGGTCCCGGGCAGCTTGCAACTTCCCGGGACCGTTGCAACGTCCCGAGCCTGCCTTCACAGGCTCAGGACACAACAGCATCTGTCATTGAAATACAATTCCTTGCCAGGGTCTCTATCCATATATCATAAATGACATACAATACCAAATTTGTCAATCCTCTGTTCACAGAGAAAGCGCTACAGAATAGGGACCCCTGATGGAGGGTTGGTTTTTTTCCCCCTGAGAAGTTTGACAAGATATAGGTAGTCCTCTGCTTACAATAGTTCATTTAATGACTGTTCGAAGTTACAACGGCACTGAAAAAAGTGACTTATGACCATTTTCGCACTCATAACCACTGCAACATCCCCATGGTCATATGATTTACATTTGGATGCTTGACAACTGGTTCATATTTATGATGGTTGCAGTGCCCCGGGGTCATGTGATCCCCTTTCTGACAAGCAAAGTCAAAAGCCAGATTCACTTAATAACGGGGTTACTGATTTAACAACTTAATTTCACTTAACAAATGTAGCAAGAAAAGTAGTAAAATGGGGCAAAACTCACTTAACCAATTTCTCATTTAGCAACATAAATTTTGGGCTCAGTTGTGGTCTTAATTCGAGGACTTAGTTGAATGTGGTCATTTAATCTGGGTGAGACGAGTCCACTGGCTTTTGTGGGGGCAATGTTAAAAGTGAAGAATGATAGAAGAGGCCTGAAGCATGCAATGGAGCTGCCTCTTTCTGGAGGCTCCTCTTTGTGGCTGTTTATTGTGCACTTTTCTATATTTTCCTCAATGTATCGGGGAGATGTGACATGTGGGGAATACCTGCTGATTAAAGGCAGCTGTATTTAGGTTTCCAAATATAGTTCTGGAGCTGTGTAAGCAGGAAAATGTCTTATGAATATATGATATTGCACACTAGCCTCTCCAGGCTCTAAAGAACTAGCTCTAAATACATTCAGAGTTGGAAATGTGAGAAAAACCAGGAGAGAATTGATGCAATGTCTGCTTGAGCTTATTCATGGTGTTGAGTTTTATATTTGCTGCTTGAAAAGTCCACTGATATGATAAAAGCCAATTGAACTGTGTTTACACAGCAATTATTCCTGGCGTACATTTCCTGGAAACTAATATAAAATCTCACTGAAATTGGAAATTAAAACTAGAGAAAGCAAAAAAGAGCTGTGTGTAGATTATGAAAGTGTTGCATTCATTAATTTTATTTCATTCATCTAAAAGGAAATAATGATGATAATAGCTTTAGATAAGCATGTGATCTCCGCAGCTTGTGTATATCAAACTTATATGTAGTATCACAAAGATTTTGAACGATGTAAATACAAATAGTCCTTCACCTACAATCATACTTGAGCCCCAAATTCTGTCATAATTTGCAGAATAGATATGAGCACAGTTTCGGTAACATAGCTGGTGTATTTCAGCCTGATTGATTAATTGATTGAACAGATTTATATAGCTGCCCAGCTCACACAAAGTGATTTTGTCAAATTATGTATACTGTTCTCAACTCTTCCTGGATTCTTTAACCCCTGTCCACTATGTCCATCCTCCCCAGGGATTCAGAGGATTGAAATCAAAATAGCCAGAGGGCTCCAGGTTGGTGAATGCTTTTCAATTTCTTAAAAATTGTATCTTTGCAATAAAATTACTTTGTATTTTATTGAATCATATTAAATGATAGTTCTCCTGTGTAGCAAGAAATGGTGGGTTTCATGCTTCAAACCAGATTTAGATAAGTCAGAAAGTCCATAAACCTGAACTGTTATTCATAACTTAATATATCTTGATCTTGAAAACCTCCAAGGAAGGATTCAATGAACTCCTAAATATTTCCATTGTTGAACAGCTCTCATGTTTTGAAAGATTTGTCTCTATCTAAATACTTAATCTACAACACCATTCTGTATATTGCTTGTGGGGCTGTTATCAGAAGAAACAGTAAGCAAATATAATTTTAAAAGAGATAAACATCACAATAGCATCCCTTAGAATCAGAGGCAGAATACTGCAGGACTGGAGAGATTATACTGTAGACCTCATGTGTTCCCTGGAGGGGTTTTGAAGTGAGCTGGAAAGATCATTTCCACATTGCATTCACCTGATTCTGCCCTTCCCAACCCCACCCTTGGCATCCCAGGTCTGTTCAAAGCTAAGTTGCCATAATATTTCTGTGTGCATGCATATGTGTGTATGTATAATTTGTATTGGTGAACTATAATAAGCAGAAGAAAAAGTAATAGAACAATAATAATACATTAGCTTTATTAATTTGCAGCCAAAGAACAAAAGACATTTACAAAAAAAACCTAACTCAATCCGTTGACATATTATTAAAGCTCATTGTTATTATATCTGAGTCTCTCCACCATTTTGCTGTTGGTCTTCTTCTCTTTCCTTCCATCTTTCCCAGCATTAGAACTTTCTCAAGAGACTTAGGTTTTTGCATAATGTGTCTGAAGTAGGATAATTGGAGCTGGAGCATGATCATTTGTGCATCTAGGTTGATTTTGCTCAATGATCTGTTTATTTTCTTGGCATGTCCATGGTATTCTCAACTCTTCTCCAACACTATATATAGATATATACATCTTATTTTAGATATGGTTTACAGCAGAAAGAGAGTAACAGAGACAGAGACCAAACCAACTCAGCACTGCACAAGAGCCCAGCGGTCTAGGAAAAGATGCAAATGAGAGAGGGATTCTCTTGGAGACACAGTGCTTAAGGGGAAATGTAGTTTCTCCCCTCCCCCCTCCCCCCTCCCCCATTGCATACACCAAATTAAACCTTGAAAAGCAAGCAGGATGTTGCCAAAACATGAGGCACCTGGAGCATCAAAATAAAAACAAAAAAATCCAGTTGAAATGCAGTGGAGCCCAATGGTCTTAGAGAAAGGGGGGGGCGAGGGAGGGGGTGAGGGAGGGAGAATCCCTTGGAGATGCAGTGCTTTAGGTCAGTGGTTCTTAACCTTTTTGAACGAATCACCCCCTTGAGCCAATGAGAAAGTTGTCATCACCCCCCTCCCCCAACATAACCTCTCAATCACAACATAGGAAATAATTCTTCAATTTATGCAAACACTTTTTTTTGTTTTCTTTAAAATTGTCATCAGGACATATTGATGCAAATAATTTATTTCCAGTCTTTTTCCCATATCTCCCATATTCTGGCCAATGGCGTGCCACTGTATGGGTAGAGTTGCTGCGCAATGCGCATGAAGATAAGCAATGTGTCTTCACATATGTACGGCATTCTGTACTAAAGCTAGCTGGAGGAACATTTGAAAACACAACTCAATCCACTAATAGCGAGCGATCTGATGTTTTTGTATGACAGATATACAGCGATTCACTGTACGAAAAAGTCTCAAAAGTGTCCCCAAAACTTCTCGCTCCATCGCCCCCATATTGCCCCCTTTTCGTTCCTTTGCCCCCGCGTCGCCCCTTTTCGTTCCATCGCCCCCCTGAAAAATGAAATCGCCCCCTGGGGGGCAATATCGCCCAGTTAAGAACCACTGCTTTAGGTGAAAGGTATCTTCTCCCTGTCCCTATTTACACCCTGAGAAAGACACCCTCACACACACATACCTCGGGGGTCCCCCTCCGACAAGGCTTTGGAGGAGCCCCTGATTGCAAGCTGGGCTGGTGCATGTTTGTCTTGCAAACTTGGAGAGTTGCACAAAAGGAGTGCAAGCCCAGCTGGGGTGCTGGGAGGGGGAGAGGAGAAAAGTGAGGAAGGAGGAAGAAGAAGAAGCAGGAGGAAGAAGGAGCAGGACCAGGAAGAGGGGGAGGGGGAGGAGGCAGAAGGAGAGATGGCAAAAGAAGCAGGAGGAGGGAGAGGAAGAAGGACGCTGAACTCAGCTGTTGCAAAGCAGTTGCAAGTGCAGCCATCAGAGGACCTTGCACTGAGCAAGACGGCTTCTGCCCTGCCACTCTCCTGCTCCTGCCCCAAACCCTGCAGACTTGCCCCATTCCTGGAGATGGAAGATGCGTTTTCAGCACACCTCCAGCTGTGCGACCCTGTTTCTAGGTGCCCACAGCCCAGTACCAGTCCACGGACCAGGAGTTAGGGACCCCTGGCTTACAGAGTCAGCCTATTGCCCCCAACAATCTGGGCCCTCATTTTACAGAACTCGGATGGATGGAAGGCTGAATCAGCCTTCAGCCCTGTCAAGATTGAACTCCAAACTATGGGTAGTGTTAGCCTGCAATACTGCATTCTAACTACTGTGCCACCACAGGTAGTCCTTGACTTACAACCATTCATTTAGTGACTGTTCAAAGTCACAGCACTGGCAAATGACTGTTTTTCATACTTAAAATCATAGCAGCATCCCCATGGTCATGAGATCAAAATTAGATGCTTGGCAATTGGCTCATATTTATGACAGTTGCAGTGTCCCAGGGTCAAGTAATCACCTTTTGCGACATTTTGACCAGCATAGTCAGTGGGGAAACCAGATTCACTTAACAACAGTATTACGAACTGAACAACTGCAATGTTTCATTTAACAACTGTGGCAAGAAAGGTCATAAAATGGGGCAGAACTCACTTAACAATTGTCTTGCTATTGTCATTTGTATTTGTCCTAACATTACATATATTTCCTCCAGGAAAGTATGTTATCTTGCCTTGAAGTATTGCTTCTGGAGGCCCTTGATTTTCCAGGCTAAGTCCTTCAGAAGAAAATATTGAATGTGGCTCCTGTCATCCCTTGATATGCATGTGATATCCATGTTGTCTCCCCCCTTCAAACAACCTCTCATCAATGTTCCAATTCAAACGTCAATTTATTAGTCAATCAAAATTACAGATTCAGTATATTAAGCCATTTTAAATCCCTCCTGCAAATTCTCCTCTAAAAGATTAGCCAAAAAGCCAAGGTCTTTCCCCTCCACAAACAACAGTCAAGCAAGAGTCCAGGTGGGGTTTTTTTTTTCCTTTCAAACACTTTTTAATCTTATAGCTGGCTCTTCTTTTGTTCCCAGCTGTCTTCAAGGTTATTTGCAGTTCAAAGGAACAACTTTTTCTTTGTTTCTGGGCACTCTGCCAATTTCTGAGTCCTTATTGTTAGTGTTCTATTCTCTGATTCTCCACTAGATGTCAGCAGTTATTTCTTTTATCAGTTTTTCTTTCAATCAAAAAATTATTTTTGTTATATATTTTTATAATTCCATCAGAAAATTTTTAGGGTATAATCTTGACAGTTTTTTAGTTCCCAGATTTGTCCAGACTGAAATATTTTAAATCAAATTTTGATATATCTCTTTCCACCTTTTATGTTAATTCGCCACTTCCGTCTGTAAGGGAATGGGATATAGTCCCCTCCCTTCACTTCTGGAGGTTTTCTTGCCTTGGGGATCTTTTCAAGGATTTAAATAGTAGATAGAAGAAAGAAGATCAGTACTCTCACCAATTCCAAGCACACTGTTCAACAATGTTTAAGTTCACGCTCTGGGACTTCGGCTGCAAGCAGCTTGGGCTAGATGCTGATCTCACACTAGCCTTTCTCCTGTCGGGTTCAGAGGGCTTTTCCCAGATCAAACAAAGTGATTGCCTTCTCTTCGTGATTGATGGGGCATCCCTTTACAGTCACCTCTCCAGGGCAACTTCGGACCCATCTAGGGTCCCCCAAGCAGGAAGAAACTAGCCGTGGGGAGCGGAGGTCCGCTCATGCGCAGCCATGCGCTGTAGATGCAGAAACCGGAAGTCTCAACAATTATCTTGCTTAGCAATGGGCTCAATTATGGTCATAAGTCGAGGACTAACTGCAATAGTATGTGGGAGGCAGCAGGAAGAGCCACAGCAAAAGGAATGGTCAGATAAAGGTAGCTTAGTTTGCAGTAAATATGTGGGTGTGGCAAAAGTCTCAGAAGGAATCCACCCTAGTTTCTTGGGCTGTGAAGATGATGGGGGCAATATATTTTCAGACTTGCAAAAAAATTTAATGTAACATTACAATAAAGTATAATTATGTCATCTGGACATGCTTTCTGTCCGGATTACCTTGCAAGGCTGACATCTCTTCAAGTGCTCTGTACAGATAGAGAGAAATTAACATTCCTGGTGATAAAATACAACCCTCTGTATTTCTGCTGCCCTCCAAATGTTGAAAACACAGAGAGTTCATCACCTATCAGCCTTCCTTCCTGTTAACTGATAGATCAATTCAAACAAACAAACAAAAAATTAAAACCGGCATTCCAGCCACTGGTCTGTCCTGGAGTAACAACCTCCTCACCTCCATTCCACGCAGAAAGAGAATGAAATAGATTAAAGCATGCATCCCTTCCATGTTTTCCGTGCTTCGGGGAATATTGGTTTACTGAAAAGTTGGAGCAATTGATGTCAGAGGTCCTTGCCACCCCCCTGGCTCCAGCAAGAAACAAGTTGTTGAGTTCACAAGTGGTCGGTTTATTTCCGGAATGCTCTGGCATGCAGTAGTCAATCAGACAGCAAACAAAGTCAGCGCTGGGAGCAATCACCTCCCAGCGCTCTAAATAGATGCCTCCCGGCTGGCCCCCACCTATCTAGCCAGTATCCGGTGTAAGTGCCGGTATGGCAGCAAGGCAAGGAAGTGAGGCAGGACTTCAGCTCCCCGCCGTTCTCCATGCCAATCAGCTGCTCAGTGGGATGGCCTCATAGCTGCGTTCCGCAGGGTCCCCCTTCCAGCATACAGGTACACGCCAGGGAGAGGGAGGGAAAGGGCTGTCGCTGCCATCTCTGCTGCTGGTTCGATCCGCTGCCTGCGGACGCCTCCATCCAACGATCTTGTTCCCCCTCCCCCCTCCCGTTAGTGGCAAGCCCACAGGGGCTTGACAATTGAGATGAAACTATAATGCTTGCAAATGCATTGTGAGCTATGAATGGTGAAAGAGCAGTATACCTTCCCCTTTTGCAACAGTGTTTTTCCTAGGAACTGTTACCATGCCTTTGGCGGCTGGAGGATGGGAAAGAGATCGTCTAATCTAAACTAGGTAGTGAAGTTCTGGAAGTGAAAGTTTGAGGGTAAGACAAGAGTTTCCACAAACCATAAGCTCAGCAACATCAAGCTGGAGGTGGCTGCTCGATTGATGGCAGACTCCACCCTCACCTACCCTTACTCAATACTCTCTGCCACGTGGTTATCACGTGGATGTATTCTCATTGTGTTCTTTTTCATTGTTTATTTCACTGTTCTGTTGTTTTACTCTTTTAATTTCTTCCCTTGTGTTGTTGTAGGCCTCCTAGAGTAGTCCCAAGGTGAGATAGGCAGCAAATAACTGTAACAAACAAACTAATAAAACAAAAGAACTCACCAAGTGAAGTGGTTAGGAGAGGTGAAGGTCATACTTGTTCTCGAAGTTGTGTGAATGGACAGTGCAGATAAGAGGCCACAGCCCTCATGTCACCATCCTTTCAATATAGCAATAACAATAGCACTTAGACTTTTATACTGCTTCACAGGGTTTTGTAGCCCCCTCTAAGCGGTTTACAAATGTCAGCATATTGCCCCAACAATCTGGCTCCTAATTTTACCAACCTCGGAACGATTGGAGGCTGAGTATATACAATATAGGGAACTTTTTAAATGACTGTTTGTTAAAAATAAAAGTGAATGTACCTTTTATCCATCTAGTACTTTAAACAGCTTACAATTGTTTTGCTTATTATACAGACTCCCAGGCATTTTTCCGTTTTTCTTTTTCATGTTGCTCCTTTGTAACTACAGTGTAAAATAGATTATATATCTCTCTTAACTCAGGCCATTAAGGTTTGCTTTGATGACACGATGCTTGATTTGAGTACCTTTTTCTCATCATCGTTATTTTATGCTGGCTTTAATTTTCTAAAGGGACAAAAGCATAAGTATGCAAGGTGAATGTGAAAAGTCTGAAAGTATTTATGCAGGTTCTAATCTGTGATCAGGAGATATATTCTGCGTTATCATTTTTTTTTTTCCCCCTCCAAACATGAAGTTGGCACATTGGTAAGATTGGAACTATAATAGCTGATTGGAACCAATGAAGGCTGGAATTCCAATACTTTGCAAGTCAGGCTGTTGTTGTCCCTTCCTGTGTCTTTCATCTTAGAAGAACTACTATCCTCCTTATGAGTTGTCACAAAATGCTTTTTAAAATGCCATCAATTGCCAGAAAGCACTGTTTTAGTTTAGTTTTAATTTATTGCCACAGTGTGAGAGAAGGCAGTTGTAGCTTTCCAGAATGAGAAGTTCTCTTCTGTTGAATTGGTCCATTAGGACAGCATTCTCAGTAGGAGCTCTGGAGGATTCCCGGCAGGGATTTCCACATCCTTCCTATCAAGAGATGCAGGGATTGAGCCTGGGACTTCTTGCCATATTCCAAGTTAAGACTCTGCACCTTACCTCCACAGGTTGATGTGGACCATAGTTGTATTTCAGGTCGATTGCAATAGAGAGGGAAGAAGAAGGAGAAAGCCAGGAAGGGCTTATCTCATGTCCCATTGGGGGACATAGCAATATATGTGCATGGTTATTAGGCATGAATCTGATAGCCACAGTCACATTTGCAGTACTGCACTGGGAAGGGAAGGGAAATGTTTATTCATTCATTCATTCGTTTGTTTGTTTGTTTATTGAATTTGTATGTTGCCCATCATATTATCAAGCAACTCTGGGCAACTTGATAGTTACTGCTTTCTGAGACTGTACAGACTGAAGAGCCTGAAGTAAAGATCTTCATGAGGATTCTTTTTTTTAATCTTCTCTATAACCAGTTCTCTTCACTAGTGAAACAAAATGGTTAAAAGGCAATAACTGCATTTCTTAATGACAAGAAATGCTTTATGGACTTTTTGCTGAAAACAGGAAAAAATGAACTTGTGATGTATGGGTTTAATGATTGGAAAGGGTAGAATATGGAAAGAAGTCAGTTATGGTGTAACTTGAGGGATAAAATATAAATGAATTTATAATTGCTAAAAAGATCAAAAGCTATTCCTTTATATGTTTTTTTCTTTTTAATTTCTTTTCTAGGTACTTATCACTTTTGTTTTACTTTTCTTTCGTTTTCCTTAAATTTGTATTATTTCTACTTTGTAAAATATTTCTTTAATGAAAAATATTTTAAAAAACAATAAGGCATGTCAAAACTCAAGGATAGGCAACCCGTCATATATTTTTCATCAGCATAAGTAGCATGGTCAATGATCAGACCATCCCGTTCCTTCCTTTCCCTTTCCCTTCAGTGGTCTAATGTTATTCAGCCTTTAAAAACATACTTGGGCCTGAAAAATTAATATGTGAAAATTTTGCATGGAAATATTTGTGGTCTTCTTCTATTAGTACACAGGTAGTCCTCTTAACACTGTTGTTGTTATAGTTGTTGTTAGTTGCAAAGTCGTATCTGACCCATCGTGTCCCCATGGACAATGTTCCTCCAGGCCTTCCTGTCCTCTACCATCTTCCGGAATCCATTTAAGCTCACGCCTACTGCTTCAGTGACTCCAGCCAGCCACCTCATTCTCTGTCGTCCCATTCTTCTATTGCCCTCTTTCCCAGCATCAGGCTCTTCACCAGTGAGTCCTTCCTTCTCATTAGGGGGGCAAAGTATTTGAGTTTCAACTTCAGGATCTGGCCTTCTAAAGAGCAGTCAGAGTTGATCTCCTCTAGGACTGACTGGTTTGATCATCTTGCAGTCCACAGTTCAAAGGCCTCAATTCTCTGGCGCTCAGCCTTTCTTATGGTCCAAATTTCACAGCCATACATTGCAACTGGGAAAACCATGGCCTTGACTATGCATATTTTTGTTGCCAGGGTGATGTCTCTGCTTTTTAGTATGCTGCCCAGATTTGCCATAGCTTTCCTCCCCAGGAGCAAGCATCTTTTAATTTTTTGGCTGCAGTCCCCATCTGCGGTGATCTTGGAGCCCAGGAAGGATAAAATCTGTTGCTACTTCACTGTAACCTAGCTTGAAAGTACAGCTGTAAGTTGTGCTGGCCATTAAGTAGGTCATCATATATGATACATTTTATAGTGGTTATTAAGCAAATCACCTTGGTCATTAAGCAAATCCACAGTTGTTAAGTAAATCCATTATCTTCAATGGGTGTTTTTTGCTGGAAAATAGGAGTAAACATCATTTTCTACAAAAAAAATCCCTAAATTACAGTCACATAACTATAGGATGCTGCAAATGGCTCTAATTTTGGATCAGTTGCTAAGTGCTCAAATGGGATTATATGATTGTGGGGTGGATCAGCCATCAGAACTTTGAATGTAGGTCATAAATACTTTCCAGTGGGGGGGATCTGTTGTAACTTTGAATGGTCGCTAAGTTACTGGTTATAAGTTGAGGATTATCTGTATGTACTTCGAAGTATTCTTAAGGTGAACGGAAAGTATTCTTAATTTACTTGGGGTAGGGAAAATAAAAGTTGGCTGCTTAAGTTTTCTTTCTTGGTCTGTTAGTCAATATGTTTCAGTCCCTGTAATGCACTTTGAACCAATTTATTTTATTAATGACACTTATCATTTAATTGACTTTCAAGGGCCACTCTTTATTGCTACTTGTGTTTGTGCTAAATCCAAATTGGATGCATGCTGTTTAGCTGTCTCTAAAAAATCATTAATTCCTCAGATTGCGGTAATGACAAAAGACAACAAAATAGATTTGGGGATAACTTTGTTTACTCACCATTTGGAACATTGTGAAAAATGAATGGAAAAAAAATATGAAGGTATGCAGGTATTTTTTTAAAAAACAAGCAGGCAGAAAGTCTTCTAGCAGTCTTCCAAATGCAATAAAGGAACAATAAAAAGTACACCATGTTTTAAAAATATACTACTACATATTCAAATCCCTGTTTGTTTTGAACCATCACTAGATGACCTGAGATGAGTCTATCTCAGCTTAAGGAGATTCTGGAAAACAAGGTTTAGCAATGGCTTCAGGATAGAGAATGTGGCTTCTTTTATGCCAAAGTTACTCTGCAGATAAGAAAGACATTTGAACATAATTGGACCAGTAACCCCTCTGAGCCAAAGCATTTTGGGTAGCATTGTCCAACCAAGTCTTCAAAGTCTCTATTTTTCAAAACATTAAAGTCTCCCTGCCCTGCTCTGATTGATCTAGGACAGGAGTCTTCAGACTTGGCTCTTTTATGACTTGTGAACTTCAACTCCCAGAATTCTTCAGCCAGTGTGCCTGGCTGAGGAATTCTGGGAGTTGAAGTCCACAAGTCATAAAAGGGCCAAGTTTGAAGACCCTTGATCTAGGAGAATCCTGATTATGGAACTCAGACATGGGAATTACAGCTGGCCTTTCCTCTGCCATATTTTAAATGACAACTGAAGCCATGCCTATTCACCCATACTCTTACTGAGTTACAGCTGTTATAAGAGATACCTCTTTTTAGAATGCATTTATTTGAAATGAACTTTGCTTTAAGGATTATATTCTAGTTGTTTAGTTTTTATTAAAAATTGCATTGTTTTCTGGGAGGACGTGTAAAATGAGAATAAATAATGTAGATCATTGTCTTCATTAGGATTGTGGCAAGAAATGCAAGCAATACTTAGTAGTGTGGGAAGTCACCCCCCCCCCAAGAGAAAGAAATATTTTTGGAAATATTTAAAAGGCAGAATATATTTCCCTAAAGGATTTTAAAAGTATACACCAACCCCCCCCCCACAAGTCTCTCTGCCCCATACAGAAACCAAGTTTGCAAAATGCAGGTGATAATCTTGTCAGAAAGACTGGAATCAGGAAACTGGGATTAGGAAGAAACATCCCTAGAATCAACACCCAAAATCTAAGAGTCATCAGCTCCAGCCCCAGGGAAGCAGGATATGATCCTTGGGACATAATAGGATTAATCCACCACCATCAGAACACCAAAAAGGCACACTCAGACTCAGGTCAAAGTTCACACCACGGAAACAACTCCAAACAAAAGGCTCCAGAGGGTATAAAAACCCACTCCCTACATGTGCTCATTCTCTTTCCTTCCACAGCCATCTTTCTGTCTGGCTCTCCTCTTCAGTAAACTGCAACCTTCTTTCTAAAGCAGTCACCATGTTGTTTATCCCCAGCTTGGACTGAACCATGATGAAGACTTTTCTTTCAACAGTAGGTTGGACTTCTTTCATCTACCTAATAATCTGACAAGGACCCAGTGTTCCCTCAGAACCAGATTTACCACAGATTATAGCTGTTAGCACTGGATTTCACATGCCTAGTGGATGCATAACCTAATTTTTACTTGATTTATTATCTAAGAATACTTTGTTTAACCTCACAAGAATATTGAAGGTTGGTTGTATGTATAGTGAATATAAACGTTGATCACTACATTGAGGTCTTGATCCCATTAGGAAAAGCCCTCACCTTCCATTATTCATGATACAATAGTCATCCCATTTCTAATGAAATGTATGTACTTTCTCCACTTTCCTTAATGAGAAAATAGTGCAGCAGAAGGAAAAAAAACCTTTTCAAATCCACAACATAAAGCCTCTGTTATAACATGGATTAATTTATCCTCTTATTAACAGGTAATCTAATTCCTTGGAGGCCTTTCTCCCCGCTAAATTCAATTTAATCCTTCTCATATAAAATCAATTGTAATCAACCTGCCCTCCACCCCATAAGTAGGAACTTAGTGTCTTGTTCAAGGAGCTTTAAAATATTTTGGAGATAGTCCAATGCATTATCGATCATTTAACTTTTTCTACTCTGCTCTGATTAGTTAATTGGTGTTTTCTGGAACCCTCTTGGGTCTGCAAAAATATAAATATGCCAATTTTAGTTTTGTAAATCATGCTTTGGACTGGAAAAAAGGAAAGGAAGCGTTCTGTCTTACTTTAACATGCATTGTAAAGCCTTATGAAACAAAAATAGATGATCTGGAAAAGACCATTGTTTCTTGTAGAGCATTGTGCTAACCCTGGATTATATGCTAAAGAGAAAAAAAAAATCAATCCAAGGCATCCTTGACTATAGTCTCTGTATTAATCTGTTTGAAAACCTTTTGAACTGATAAAATAGCAGCCACAACAAAGAAGCAAGTATTCAGTCTGCTGAGAGTTGGCATAACCTTAAATGACTTCTCCCTACCCACTGCACACGAAGAAAGGGAATTAGAGCACTGCTTGAAACTGTGGAAGACATGTGGTTCTTAAGGCAGAGAAGTTGTTTCCTGGCTGTCCCTTTGAGTTACTCTTGAAAAGAATGATGTCTACTATTGGTGTACCTAGGCAAGAAACATATACACACACAAACAAACAAAAAAATAGCTTAGCTTGTGCACATCTCTTTTGAAAGGTCCCTGGGCTTTTCTTCATTTCTTTGTTTTTCAACCTGTTGCTTCAGTTCACTGTTTTAAAAAGTGGGTTTATGCTGCTTCAAAAATAAGAATTTCCACTACCTTTCTTGCCGGGTTAAATCAATTGCTAGGCGATTGAGGGAGCACACAGTACAAGCAGTCCTCAACTTAAGACCACAATTGAGCCCCAAAATTTCTTTTGCTAAGCAAGATAGTTGTCAAGTGAGTTTGCCCCATTTTATGACCTTTCTTGCTACAGTTGTTAAGTGAATCACTGCAGTTGTTAAGTTGGTAACATGGTTCTTAAGTGAATCCGGCTACCCCATTGACTCTGCTTGTCAGGAGATTGCAAAAAGGGATCACATAACCCTGGGACACTGCAACTGTCATAAATGTGAGTCAGTTACCAAACTGTCTGAATTTTAATCATGTGACCAAGCGGATGCTGAAACAGTTGTAAGTGTGAAAAATGGTCATAAGTAACTTTTTTCAGTGCCCTTGTAACATTAAATGCCCACTAAAGCAATGGTTGTAAGTCCAGGGCAGGGGTAGGCATAGCTGGCTCAGGAATTCTGGGAATTGAAGTCCACGAGTCATAAAAGAGCCAAGGTTGCCCACCCCTGGTCTAGGGCTACCTGTAATTCAAAGAATAAAAGTACTATATAGGCCAGGGGTCCCCAACCCCCGGGGGGGGGGCAACTACTGGGCCCTGGCCTATTTGGAACTATGCCCCACTTGCGTACCGCCCTATCTCTCATGCGATTAGGGCTTTGCCTGCGCATGCATGCCAGCCCACCACTTGTGCAGCTTGGTTCCGCTCTCCCTGCTCCCCAAGTCAGGCTGCAAAGGTTGAGGACTGCTGGTGTAGGCAATTCATTCACAACTAATACATTCACAACTGATTGTCTGAAAGTCCAATTGCTTCTGGTTGTTAATTCCCTATAACTTGAGACTTGGCTATATATTGTAGCTGTTATGTGGCATTATATGGGCAGCACTGCTGGTTTGGCCTTTGCATTTGGAAATTCTGAAAATTTTAACTTAAAAGTTTTGTTGTTGTTATCAGCCATTTCTATACAGTTGATTTATAGCATCTTACTGAGCAATTCAAACATCATTGTGGCAAGATATTAATAATGAAGACTTACTTTCTAGATGGTTGGCTCCATACAATGCTATAAATCAGCCATTTGGAAATGGCTTATACCTGTTGTGAAGATATGTTTGGTTTGTTATGGGCAGTTCCTATTCTTTCCTTCTTGCTTGTTCTCTCAGCCTGGTAAGTAATCAATGACTGGCTATGTCTTGTTAAAACAACTCTTACAATTTATAGCTTTGTCACATCTTGATTCTAATTGAATCAACCTTCAACCAAGTGAAAATTATTAAGCAAATATCAGGGAACATTATGCATTTGAAAAATATAACAGTACACATAACTGCTGATCTTTCATTCTGAAGAGAAAATGTCAAGAATACAACACAGTGCTGGCAATACTAATGTTTGGGGCAGGGCCTTTTTCTTTTGAGCAATCTAGTAATCCACTTAACTTTTAGGCAGTCCGCTGATGCCACCTGATCCCTATGATTAGCAGTGCACCTCTGAACCTCATCTTGTCTTCCTTCTTAGGAATTAAAAATGTCTATGTTTATTTATGTATGCCCAACTCAGCGAGCAGAACCTGCCTTCTCAGGGAAGCTCCTAATGTCATTAGAAGATAAGCAGTAAAATTAGGAAGCTATTTAAATCTCTTTGATCTGAAAGTGGAGTTATTGAACCTGAGTTGTGGCAATAATATCTCTGCCTCTGGAGGAACTTTGGTGCTTTCAAATAGCTCTGGAATGACACAATTATATGGTCATTTCCCGCACCCATTGTCTACAGCTCAGCTTCCCCTGAGACCATGATCTCTCTTAAGTGAAAAACTGATGATTTTAGCCCTGATGACATGTCCACCTTTGTCATAGTTCTGCTGCTTCACCAACCAAGGTGGTAATTACTATGCTCACCGGCTGCTTCTGTCATGGGGGGGGGGGGGGCAGGGGAAAGGGAAGGCTCAGCAAGTTAGCACAAGTGAAAGGCAGTGAAGTGGAAATTAATTTTCTGAGCATGATTGGTGTTAGAACTAGCCCTGAGCAAATGAATTGGTTTGTGGGAAATGGATCTCATAGAGCTCAGTCATATTAAAGTATCAGGAAAGACTGCTGCTTGCCCCTGCTTTTTAAAAGGCTCCTATTAGAGTTATTGTCAAGTGACAACATCGCTGGCTAGTTTGACAGAATGTGTTCTTTGTGGCTATCTTAAAAACATTTGCTAAAAGTAATTCTGTCTCTTGTGATTGAATTGGGAACGTAAGGCCTGTTTTGTCATCGTATGCCTGTCCAAAGACAGAACTATACATATCAACAAAGAGCACAACTGGTGCATTCAGCTATTTTACAGTTGATGAAATAATGGTACAAGGTTCTTGTTTTCAAAGAAGACTAGAATCATCAGAGTACAGAGTACAGAAGTACAGAACTTCTGGGCATCTGTCTTGGTGTGGACTGAGGGATACATGTTTCTGTCTCTTCTTATACCATTGAGCTTGCTAAGAGCCAGGCTGCCTATGAAGTACTTAGCTCTGCTCGGCATTGCTGGCTGTGGAATTCTGGGAGTTGAAGTCCACATGCCTTAAAATTGTTAAGGTTGAGAAACACTGATATAAGATGATAAGCACTTTCTGGTGCTTCCAGACCAGGATGGGATTTCCTTGTTTCTGTTATTTTCTTTGTCCCAGAAATAAATTGCACCTCTTTTGACAATAGGGGTTACTAGTTCAAATGGAGTACAATAGCAATACTCTTTTTCTTAATTTTTCTCCCCAAAATGAATTTATTCCTTTCTTTTCTGTCTTATAGTTCCTTCCTTTTGGGGTTTGGTGAATTCAGCTTGGAATCTTTGCTCCGTTGGAAAACGGCAATCACCGGTCAATATAGAAACCAGCCATATGATCTTTGACCCCTTCCTTACCCCACTTCGGATAAACACAGGGGGTAGAAAGGTAAGGCTGTGGTTGTACTTTTAACTGTCAAAATAACAGATACATTTTAAAACTTTCTTTCTCTCTTTCTTTCTTTCTTTTTCTTTTTCTTTCTTTCTTTCTTTCTTTTCATTTCCTATTTGTGCTGTCCTTCAATTGAAAATTTATATGTGTGTGTGTGTGTGTGTGTGTGTGTGTGTGTGTAATTGTTATTAATGATTTTAAAAATGAAGATTAAAACGAATATCATCTAATATTTAGATATATCCTTCTGCCAGTATTTAAATGGTGCTTCAGTTGTCAAAACCAATATTGTCTGTAACAAAAACATCATTCTAGGCAAGACATTCATTTTCATCACAGAAATTCTCTCCTGAATGACAGTTTTAAATTCTTTCATTTCAAAATATATGTAACTTCATTCCATATCTTAACATAGTTATTTTGAAATAACATATAGTTTCTCTTTGTATCTCTCCAGAATTCCTATTATCAAACCTTGAACAGGAAAGCCCAGTTTTATGATTTTCAGAGACCTTCTCTGCATCTAAGAAAATTAACGTGGTTTTGTTTTTCATTAAATTGCTCTGAATATTCCAAAATGTCCATACATTTCTAACATTGTGCTTTAACATTCTTTTAAATAAAAATTCACATTGATTCTCATTAATAAATTCTTGCAAAATTATTTTCAGTCGATCAGCTAGAATCATTATAAACAAATAGATATTATTAAATATCTATTTAATAATGATATTGGCCTACAGTTTCATGTTAAAGTCAAATCTTGACCCTTTTTCGGTATTAATGCTATATTGGCCAAGTTCCAACTCACTAGCATCTTTCTTCCTAGTGGGATAGAGTTCGTCCTGTTTTGTAAAGGTTGTAAAAGTTCATGCTCAAAACATTTATAAAAAAAGTATGATAATCCATCTGGTCCAGGTACCTTTCCAGTTTAATCTTTCTTTAGTTTCACATACCGTACTACCTCATTGTTACAGATTCATTCATAATCTGTCTCTGTTCTTCTGTAATCCTCACTAAAGAGATTTATTTCTTTAGATACTCATCTATTTTCTCTGGACAGATGTCACTTCCTTTGTACAAATTGGAATAATATTTTAGTATATAGATAGTCCTTGATTTATAACCATTCATTTAATTACCATTCAAAATTACAACAGCAGTAAAAAAAAGAGGAACTTATGGCTGTTTTTCACACTGACAACTGTTGCAGTATCCCCATAGTCACATGATCAAAATTCAGGGGCTTGGCAACTGGCATGTATTTATGACGGTTGCAACATCCTGGGGTTTTTCAATCACCATTTGTAGCCTTCCCACTCATCTTCCAACAAGTCAATGGGGAAAGCCAGGTTCACTTAACAATTGCATGATTCACTTAATAACCATTTATTTGCTTAACAATTGTGGCAAAAAAAGATTGTCAAATGCAATTCAACTTTCTTGCTTAGCAACAGAAATTTGGGGCTCAATTGTGTTTGGAAGTTGAGAACTAACTATATATATAATTTTTATGAAAACTTTTAAACAAGAAGATAAAAGCTAACAGAATGTCAATGCTTTTAACATAGGATGTTTTGCTTTGACAACAGTTGGAGATGCAACCATTTTCTTCTTATGTTTTACTCTTAAAGTTAGAGTTAAAGTTAGATGATGCTGGAGGGAGGAATGTGCATGAGAGTTTAGCTAGACATAACAATACTGGACCTAGTGTGTGAACCGAGGTTATTGAAATAAGAGATGATAAGAATTGGCAGGTTGGAGAACTGGAAGGAAAGCCTACATTTCAAACTAATTGGAGAATGTCATTTATGACTGTTAATTGGAGGAGGGAATTGTGCTTTGATACTATGCACCCAGGGGAGGGTAATTCAGTTTTTGGTTTCGACTGTTTTAGTGCCGATGCTATGCTTCTCAAATAAAGATTCTTTAAGGTAAACAATGCCTCAAAGTTCTTTGAAGAATTTCACCTGTCGGAACCATGACACAAAAACTTGTAGAAATTAAGGGGGGAGAAATCAAAAGAAAAGGAAAAGTGAAAAAAAGAAAAAAGTTTAAAAAATAGAAAAGGAAAAAAATATTAAAAAGTGGCTTCCAATATTCTTCACAGCAGTTTGATAAATCTGAATATATTTTAATCTCTTTCTCTCAAATTACATTTTATTATCTTCTTTCTGTAATATATTCTATCTCATTATCAAATCTGTAAGTCACAAGTTCTTTTCCATTTTTACAATAAATGTAGATAATGTCTTTTTCTGTAATCAAAGATGTTAATTTATCTATTTCAGCAAAATCTTCCAATTTCACCTACCATTCTTCCATAGTGAGTGGTATTGACTCTTTCCAACTCTGTGCATACAGTAATTTTGCTGAAATAATCTTGCATGGTTTTTTCATAACTGTTAGAAATTGAATAATATTGATGAAATGCTTTTTGTAGGCTGCATTGTCCATTAATACTATATATCCCTCTTATAATTTCTATATCATTTTCTCTTCCATTTCTTTTTTAATTTATATGATAGCTACTTCCTTGATTTATTTGTAAAGTCAAAATTTTTTACTTTACATAATACATTTTTATTTTCATTTCTTATTAACTTAGATAATTATTAAAAAAGCTTAATTTATTGAAAAATATTTCTCTAGAAATTTAATTCTTATTTTCTGTATCTCACCTACACTTGCTGGTGTTTCTCTTGACTGTTCTTTTTAAGTTCACTATTAGGTTATATAAAACAAACTTTAATAAAGGCCTTGCTTACATCTCAAATCATTTTTAAATCAGTAAAAGGTAAACGGTAAAGGAGTCCCTGGGGATTTTACTCTACTAGTGGTTGCCAAGTATAGGGGACGGTGCTCATCTCCATTTCAAGGTTATTAAGCCAGCCCTGTCCAAAGACATTTCCGTGGCCATGTGGCCAGCTGTTACCCTCCCACCAAAATGGTACCTATTTATCTACTTGCATTTGCAGACTTTTGGACTAGGTTGCCAGGAGTTGGGGAGAGGATGGGAGCCCACCCTATTGCAAGGTGCACGGATCTGGAACCTGGGCTGTTGGCTTTCCAATCGACAGCCCAGCATCTTAACCGCTGAGCTACCACGCCACCCCTTTTAAATCAGTACTTTTACCTAAATCATTTTTAAAAAGTTCTTTTAATTTCTGTTTACAATTCTCCTGTATTATTTCTTTCTGTAGCAATATTTTCTTTAGTCTCCATCTAAAAGAATCAGATTTTCTTTTTCTAAACCAAAACTCACAGGATAATGACCCCAAAAAAGTGTTTGGTATTATCTCTACTTAAGAAACTTTAGTAGTTAAGTTATTTGAAATACAAATCATGTCTATCATAGAACAAGATACACAACAAATTCCACTTAAAAATGATACAAATGAAGCCTTAGATAGGAACCTGCCATTAGATGCAAAGAAAAATATGTAAATTCTTAAAAATTAAGAACAGAAATAAAAAAAATAACTCTAGAGAATAATGGGAATAATTCTATTTTTTTTTTATTTACAAATGAGACTGTTCAAAGTATGGAAGAAAATTGTAACAAGGACCAATACTAGTGGAATGGATCACTGATTAATTTGTATTTTTTTTTTTTAAGGGAAGATAAAATTGACTGGTTTTGATCCTGGTTAAAATGGGATGTGTGGTTCTTTTTGGATTTATGATATTTTGACTGGAGAAATGTGACATATTATATTTTCTTATTTGGTGTTTAAGTTTTTTGCTTTAAAGCTATTTTTTTATTCTAATTGTTGAGTATCTAAATACTTAGTATCTTTTTGTGTGCTTTTTTTCTTTCAAAGGAGAAACTACCTCTGTTAGTTTAAGTTTTAGTCATTTTATGTTAAATTGTTAGGATTATTTTATATTTATGACTAGTTTTAAGCTGAGATGTGAAATATTTATTTGAATGGAATATGTTCCTATTTGGGATAGTTATTTATGGAATAGTTGGTGTTTGGGATGGACTGAGTATTAGAATTTGTCTTTTCTTTTTCTTTTTTTTTTAAGAGAAAAGGACTCTTATGTTGAATCTTAAGTTTGGTTTGTTTCTAGAATGGGACCTTTTTATGCCTTTTAAATGGGATTTTGCCTATGGCTGAAAGTTAACATCAGAAAAGTTTTGAATGTAAATGAAGCTGGGGGACTACACCAATCAGTTCCCTTGACTTCTACATTAATATAGTAAGGGCAGTACCATTTGCTGGCCTCAGTTGTGTTACAGAAGAGGGATCTGCAATGAAGGCAGCACAGTTATGCTTTTTTGTTGTTGTTGTTCACCCAAAGGCTGGAGGTTTGTACATTAAAGTGACTGTCTGCTTTTGCCCTGTAATTTCAGGCCCCATACCTAATAACTGCAAGCTGACTATTAGCAATTCAGTTTTTCTCCTTCCATTTCCTATCCTGGGATTTCCCATGTTCAGAAAAGTAGGAGCAAACCAAAATACCGAAGTCCAGTATTGACACGGCTTTCTGATTGCTCTCCATAGGACTTCTTATCTTAATTTAATTGGCATTTAGAGTTCAGGGATTTTGTCTCCTGAATTAGTAAGAGACATAAAGGAAATTAAGAGGGAGATGCAATTTAAAAAAGATAGAGCAGAGGACACCTCAATATAATATGGAAAGTGTTTCAGACCTCACACATAGTTAGCATTCCTCTGCTATTTTTTTAAAGCAGCTCAGCTAATCCCAGTTTGTGGCAGCTACAGATTCAGTCTGAAGTAACTTGAACTCAAGTTGAATCTTGATTTAGCTCAAGATTCAACTGAATCCATTTAATATTTCTAATTCCAAACCACCATTTATGCCAATGGTAATATGAACAGGTACATACTGGAGATGGAAATGTTTCCCCTCAGTTTCCCAGAAAGCCCTTGATACAAAGTAGGCTGCTTTCAGCCGGATGATTCAAAAGTTATATAGGACTGATCTGACTGAATCTCCCTCAAGACGTCCTACAAACACTGAGTTGACTATTGTTTAGGCTTGATCATTTGATTTTGTTGTGATTTTCAAATGCCATTGAGGCTCCATCCAAATTAAGTAGCAGATAGAGATGAAGCAAAATAAAGGGAGAAATGTAAAATAAAATGTTCTGGTTTTAGAATCCAGAAAGAGACAGTATCTTCAGAACCCACCTTGCATGAAAATGAATATGAAGGGGGGAATGGAGTGCTGTGACCTTCCAGATGTGGCTGGACTTTTCTATCACTGTGGCTGTGGGTTATGCAGTCTGACAGAATGTAAAGTCCCACAACATATGGAGGGCCTCAGGAGGAAGCACTCTCCCCCCCCCACTTCTGCTTTCAATATGCACACTTTCTAAATGATCTCCCCTTCATTATTTACTCTGCTGCATTCTCTTATTATGAAGTGGCTCTCCAATTCTGTGTGCTGCTGGCAATCCTAATTGGATTCCAGGATCTGAAACAGCAGCTTCAAATTCTTAATGAGTTTACATGCAGATGTAGAAGAAATGGGAGGAAACTTACAAGTTGCAGTTCTCTCATAATAATGCTTTGTTTTTATTTCATTATATTCATTTGTAAAACATCTACGAAAGGGCCATTTTTAGACAAATGCTTGTTAATTTACCCAGCACATTCATCTGTGCTTCACAAACCAATGAAACATAATACCACTTTCTCCAATCTGTCTAGGTATTTACAGCAACTATGCACCATTGGAGCAAACAAAATGTTTTATTAAGCAACAAGTGAAGACCTATGTCCATCAAATGATAAATAATGTTGGCCTCTAGCTCCAAAATGGCTTGTGAGGTTTGTTGTTGTTGCTGCTGCTGTCCTAAAGCTAAAGAGAACCAGCTGTTTCCTGAAGGGGACTACCACATGCTAAGGCTATATAAGCAAACTTGGTACCTATTTGCAAGAGCTTGTATGCTGAAGTTCAAACTGCCAGGAGCCTACATTGCTAAATGTGCTTGGATATTAAAGAAGATGCTTTTACTGCTTCCTTCGTTGGTTCAACAGTCTCATGATTTATGAGAAGTTAGAGACCCTTGGTCCATCCATCTTTAATTCATCTACAAAACATAACCATAATTTTCTAAAAATTCCTGCAGGGAATTTTAGGACATGTTACGGTTTTTGCTCTACCCCATCTCATCTATGGCTGACCTGATTTCAGTTTTGCCTCACAACAGGCAAGGATATCTAAGCGTACAGGTAGTCACCATCTTTAAGCAGGGACTTATCTACTGCAGTTTCCCTTTCTCATTAATGTTAAATGAAAGTAATATTAATTTAATTTCATATGTAGTAACCAGGCTCTTTATATGATTATGATAAAAAAATTACTGGTTTGTCAGACATTTCTGGAATTTTTAAATGCATTTGGAAAGCATTCCCACTAAATGACTGTTTTAAAGGGCATGTGGACTAATAATAATAATAATAATAATAATAATAATAATAATAATAATAATAATAATAAAGTTGGAAGGGGTCTTGGAGGCCATCTAGTCCAACCTCCTGCTCAGGTATACCATTTCAGACAAATGGCTGTCCAGTCTCTTCTTAAAAACCTCCAGTGTTGGAGCATTCACCACTTCTGGAGGCAGGTTGTTCCACTGGTTAATTGTTCTAACTGTCAGGAAGTTTCTGCTTAGTTCTAGGTTGCTTCTCTCCTTGCTTAGTTTCCACCCGTTGCTTCTTGTCCTGCCTTCAGGCGCCTTGGAAAATAGCTTGACACTCTCTTCTTTGTGGCAGCCCCTGAGATATTGGAATACTGCTATCATGTCCCCCCTCATGCTTCTCTTCATTAAACTAGACATACCCAATTCCAGCAACCGTTCCTTATATGCTTTAGCCTCCAGTCCCCTAACCATCTTTGTTGCTCTTATCTGTACTCTTTTTAAAAAAGAGTCTCAACATCTTTTTTACATCGCGGTGACCAAAACTGGATGCAGTATTCCAAGTGTGGCCTTACCAAGGCATTGTAAAGTGGTATTAACACTTCATGTGATCTTGATTCTATCCCTCTGTTAATGCAGCCTAGCACTGTGTTGGCCTTTTTGGCAGCTGCAGCACACTGCTGGCTCATATTTAGGTGATTGTCCACTAGGACTCCGAGGTCCTCTCACAATTACTACTATTGAGCAAGGTACCCCCTATACTATACCTGTGCATTTGGTTTTTCTTGCCTAAATGTAGAACCTTGCTTTTTTCACCATTGAATTTCATTTTGTTAGATAGCGCCCAATGTTCAAGTCTGTCCAGATCCTTCTGTATCTTAAGCCTGTCTTCTGGAGTGTTGGCTATTCCTGCCAGCTTGGTGTTGTCTGCAAATTTGATGAGTTCCCCATCTATCCCATCGACCAAATCATTGATATAGATATTGAAGAGCACTGGGCCCAGAACAGAGCCCTGGGGCACCCCACTACACACTTCCCCCCATGTAGATATGGTTCCATTGAGGACCACACGCTGAGTACGGCCGGTCAGCCAGCTACGGATCCATCTGGTGAATTCTACCCCACATTTCTATCTCACATTTTTCTATCTTTCTACCTCACATTTTTCTATCTTGTCAAGTAGTAGGTTGTGATCTACTTTATCAAATGTCTTACTGAAGTCCAAGTAAATTATGTCCACAGCATTTCTCTGATCCACTAATTTTGTCACTTGGTCAAAGAATGCAATAAGGTTTGTATGGCATGATCTATTCTTGACAAACCCATGTTGGCTTTTAGTAATGACTTTGTTTGCCTCTAGGTGTTCATTGATTCATTTTTTGATTATCGTTTCCAGGATCTTCCCAGGTATTGAGGTCAGGCTGATAGGTCTGTAATTTCCTGGGTCCATTTTTTTTCCTTTTTTGTAGATGGGAATTATGTCAGCTCTTTTCCAGTCCTCTGGTAGTTCCCCTGTGCTCCAGGATCTTTGAAAAATATAGTTCAGTGGCTCTGAGATCACATGTGCCAGTTCCTCGAGAACCTTGGGGTGTAATCCATCTGGTCCTGGCGGTTTGAACTCGTCTAGGCTGGACAGATGCTCACTTACCATTTTCTTGCCTATTTTAACTTGGGTTTCTATTCTGTTTTTTATGGCACTCGTTTTGATAGGTTGGTCTGTTTTTTCCCTTTGTGTAAAGACAGATGCAAAAATAAAAGTCAATTTACATATTGAATGCTTGAATTTCTCACTCAGAATGAAACATAACCATATGAAGACAAAATAAGAGCCTTATTAAATTGAATGCATATATTGGGTCTGTGAGATCTAGTACCATGTTGTTTTAGATATTTCTATTGATAGTAAAATGGAATTTTATTTATACAGGGAAATCAACTATTTCAAGAGTGCTGAAAAATTGGTCTTTCAAAAAAATATTTAAAAATATATTCTTCTGAATGAGAATATAAATAAATATTTTCTGAAATTTTACAAAGGAAAATGAGCAGGTTTATATAAATAGAACTTCAGAATGTGATAGCAGAGTATTTTAATGAAAACACCTGATTTATAGTTGATTTTACACTCTGAAAGCCATTATATAATTTTAGTCATTAAACATGTAGATCATCTAATAGTGTGAATTGATTTTAATGGTTGAAAGATAAATCTGATATTTTACAAAATTATTAAACTTCACCATCCTCTACTTTCTATGCCAGCTCCTTAACCAGTGCACCAAACGGCCTCTCATATTATACTGAATGATTAAATTAGGTGAAAAAGGCAACATTAGTTCAATTTTAGTTTCTGATTGTGTATGTATATTAAACTCACTGAGTTGGGACACAAATAAAAGATCTCCAATTAGTGAAAGGTATTATCTTGCTAACAGAGTATGTATTTTCAAATAAATAGAGGTTCAGTTGGAGATAGTTGAACATTTATTCATAATAGACTAATACAATATGCTTCCCGGCAGAAAACAGTGCATGAATCACAACATTGAAAACTTGAACTAGAAGTAAAGCAGCACATTGTCAGCCTTAGCAGACAGCAGGTAGCATACAGGAAATACAGCCAAGTAAGCTATTTTTACTTTATTGTATAGCTACATTCCCCTTTATGGATTACTGCCTTGTCGTGGCGAAGGGGCTTGCGTAACTCAATGAAGCTATAAGCTATGCCGTGCAGGGCCACCCAAGACGGACAGATCATAGCAGAGAGTTCTGACAAAATGTGATCCACTGGAGAAGGAAATGGCAAACCACTCCAGTATCTTTGCCATGAAAACCCCATGGACAGTACTAAAAGGAAAAAAGATATGACGCTGGAAGATGAGCCCCTCAGGTCGGAAGGTGTCCAATATGCTACTGGGGAAGAGCAGAGGGCTAGTACTAGTAGCGCCAGAAAGAATGAAGCGACTGGGCCAAAGCCGAAAGGACGCTCAGCTGTGGATATATCTGGTGGTGAAAGGAAAGTCCGATGCTGTAAAGATTTTTTCTCCATAGGAACCTGGAATGTAAGATCCATGAATCAAGGCAAGCTAGACGTAATCAAAAAAGAGATGACAAGACTGAACATCGACATCTTAGGAATCAGCGAACTAAAATGGACAGGAATGGGTGAATTTAACTCAGATGACCATCAGGTATACTACTGTGGGCAAGAATCCCTCAGAAGAAATGGAGTAGCCTTCATAGTCAATAAAAGAATAGGAAAAGCAATACTGGGATATAATCCCCAGAATGACAGAATGATCTCAATTCGAATCCAAGGCAAACCATTCAATATCACAATAGTCCAAATCTATGCCCCAACCACTGGTGCTGAAGAGGATGAAATTGACCGGTTCTATGAAGCCCTACAGCACCTTATAGAATTAACACCAAAAAATGATGTCCTTATCATCATGGGGGATTGGAATGCTAAGGTAGGAAGCCAAAAGATAACCGGAATAACAGGCAAGTTTGGCCTTGGAGTACAAAATGAAGCAGGGCACAGGCTAATAGAATTTTGTCAAGAGAATACGATGGTCATAACAAACACTCTTTTCCAACAACCCAAGAGACGGCTCTACACATGGACATCACCAGACGGTCAACATAGAAATCAGATTGACTATGTGCTCTGCAGCCAAAGATGGAGAAGCTCTATACAGTCAGTAAAAACAAGACCAGGAGCTGACTGTGGCTCAGATCATGAGCTTCTTGTTGCAAAATTTAGGCTTAAATTGAAAAAAGTAGGGGAAAGCACTAGGCCACTCAGGTATGAACTAAATCATATTCCTGATGAATATACAGTAGAGTGACAAATAGATTTAAGGAATTAGATCTGATAGACAGAGTGCCTGAAGAACTATGGATGGAAGTTCGCAACATTGTACAAGAGGTAGCAACCAAAACTATCCCAAAGAAAAAGAAATGCAAGAAAGCAAAATGGCTGTCTGAGGAAGCTTTGCAAAAAGCTGAGGAAAGAAGGGAAGCGAAAGGCAAAGGAGAAAGAGAAAGATACACCCAATTGAATGCAGAATTCCAGAGAGTAGCTAGAAGAGATAAGAATGCCTTCTTAAATGAACAATGCAAAGAAATAGAAGAAAACAACAGAATAGGGAGGACCAGAGATCTCTTCAAGAAAATGGAGATATGAAGGGAACGTTTCATGCAAAGATGGGCATGATAAAGGACCAAAATGGCAGGGACCTAACAGAGGCAGAAGAGATTAAGAAGAGATGGCAAAACTACACAGAAGAACTATACAAGAATGAGCTTAATGTCCCAGATAATCACAATGAGATGGTCACTGACCTCGAACCAGACATCCTAGAATGTGAAGTGAAATGGGCCTTAGAAAATCTGAGCAACAACAAAGCTAGTGGAGGTGACAGTATTCCAGCTGAGCTATTCAAAATCTTAAAAGACGATGCAGTAAAAGTGCTACACTCAATTTGCCAGCAAATTTGGAAAACTCAACAGTGGCCACAGGATTGGAAAAGGTCAGTTTACATTCCAATTCCAAAGAAAGGCAATGCCAAAGAATGTCCAAACTATCACACCATTGCACTCATTTCACATGCTAGTAAAGTTATGCTTAAAATCCTACAAGCTAGACTCCAGCAGTATGTGGATCGAGAACTACCAGAAGTACAGGCAGGATTTCGAAGAGGCAGAGGAACTAGAGATCAAATTGCCAACATACGCTGGATCATGGAGAAAGCTAGGGAGTTCCAGAAAAACATCTACTTCTGCTTCATTGACTATGCAAAAGCCTTTGATTGTGTGGATCACAACAAATTATGGCAAGTTCTTAAAGAGATGGGAGTACCAGACCATCTCATTTATCTCTTGAGAAACCTATATGCGGGTCAAGAAGCAACAGTGAGAACTGGACACGGAACCACTGATTGATTCAAAATTGGAAAAGGAGTCCGGCAAGGCTGTATACTGTCGCCCTGCCTATTTAACTTATATGCAGAGCACATCATGAGAAAGGCAGGGCTAGATGAATCAAAAGTTGGAATTAAGATTGCCGGGAGAAATATCAACAACCTAAGATATGCAGATGATACCACTCTAATGGCAGAAAGTGAAGAGGAACTAAAGAGCCTCTTGATGCGGGTGAAGAAGGAGAGTGCAAAAGTTGGCTTGAAACTCAACATTAAGAAAACCAAAATCATGGCATCCGGCCCTCTCAATTCCTGGCAAATAGATGGGGAAGAAATGGAGGTAGTGACAGATTTTATTTTTCTGGGCTCCAAGATCACCTCAGATGGGGACTGCAGCCAAGAAATTAAAAGACGCTTGCTCCTGGGGAGGAAAGCTATGGCAAATCTAGACAGCATACTAAAAAGCAGAGACATCACCCTGCCAACAAAAGTGCGTATAGTCCAGGCCATGGTTTTCCCAGTTGCAATGTATGGCTGTGAAAGTTGGACCATAAGAAAGGCTGAGCGCAAAAGAATTGAGGCCTTTGAACTATGGTGCTGGAGAAGACTCCTGCGAGTCCCTTGGACTGCAAGGCGTTCAAACCGGTCAGTCCTAGAAGAGATCAACCCCGACTGCTCTTTAGAAGGCCAGATCCTGAAGTTGAAACTCAAATACTTTGGCCACCTAATGAGAAGGAAGGACTCACTGGAGAAGGGCCTAATGCTGGGAAAGATTGAGGGCAATAGAAGAAGGGGACGACAGAGAATGAGATGGCTGGATGGAGTCACTGAAGCAGTAGGTGTGAACTTAAATGGACTCCAGAAGATGGTGGAGGACAGGAAGACCTGGAGGAACGTTGTCCATGGGGTCGCGATGGGTCGGACACGACTTCGCAATTAACAACAACAACAACATAGCTACATTAACAGAATGTTGTAAGTTTGAAAGTAGAAATCTCCCACTGTCACCTTTACAATCCAATAAGTTTGGCGGGGGAGTCCCGCGCAAGCCTCTTGCTCTGTACACTATGCAGCTCTGGACTATGCTCCCTCTTATCTGACCCTTCCCTGAATAACATCTTTTCACCCTATCCCCCAAGGTCATTCCCACATACCATTATCCAGGGACAGCTTTACAGGAATGGGCATGAATTTTGAAGTAGAAAATAATTCCAGTTTTTGCTATTTTAGATGCATTATGAAAACAAAGCTTATAACACTGCTTTTGGAGACTGCTAAGGATCCTACCCAGTATACAAGTTAGCATCCAATATCTCTGTTTAATATTCATGCTTGATGCTTACCAAGTACATTGGTAAGAAAATTACAGAAGGCATTGCCTGCATTAATTCCTATTACTCAGTCTGAAAGGTGTCAAGCTTCAGATTATGTAAGATTTTGGTTGAGATAATAACTTTGTATGCTGATAAATATGAATCGGTAGTAGCTTTGTTTGTTGTAAAAAAGCTTTTGATATAGGTCAAATTACATATCTGGTTCAAGTTTTACAGAAGTTGATATTTCTTACAGAATTGATTCTTGGATTATAATATATTATCTTAATCCTTTATATAATTAGTAATGAGATTATTTCACCAGTAATTAAAATGCAACAAGGGAATCACCAAAATATCTTATATATCTTTTAATTGCAATTGGAATTCTTCATATTCCTAATAAAATAAACTTGTGAAATTAAAGGAATTAGCTTAGCTATATTTGAAGAGAGGATGATATTATATGCAGATGATGCTTTGAATTTTCACAATCAATAATCTTTATTTAAATTTGTAGCAGAAGTACAATGTAGGGAAAATATTGTGGCTATACCATTACTTGCAATATGTCAGTCATGCCAGTTGGCAAGAAATTTCCAAGCACTGTATGGCAAAAATAGCTTTTGTATATTGCCCTAGGAATGAGGGAACATAAGTGCCCTGTTTATGTATTACCCAGTTGAAAGACGTATTCAAAATGTATTACCCAGTTGAAAGACGATATTAAGAGATAGATGAAAGTAATCCTAAATTTGTGGGAAACAATGAATGTCATCAAAATGAATTTAGCAACAAGATTGATAGTATCTTAAGAGCTCTCTCTTAAAATTGTGTTTCTCTTATGATTATGTTTTTAATTTTCTTGATTTTAAAATAATTTAATTGGCTCTTTTTTAATTTCAATTATGTTCTGGAATGGCAATTGACTACATGCTGTTATGGCTTCAAATTGGAGACCTATTTAGTGTCTTGGCAAGTTCTTGATACTATAGCAGGAATTGGATTACTTTTTCCAGCATTGAAGGCAATCAAACATAATTGGGCCTTATTGGACAGAAAGGTAAATCTGAAAAATAAACCCTCTCATGAGGAACTGTTTGTTGGGAGTAATTCTTATTTTAAAGTAGCTGATTATGTGGTGTGGGTTTTTGTTTGTTTGTTTGCTTGCTTGGAAGACACCGGCTTATAATGGGATTATAAAGGTAATGATACCTTTAAAAGTCTTACAAAGGATTTTACAAAAGAAATATTTATAGCCCAATAATGTACCCCAATAGGTTCAGCTGCGAAATGTTGCTACATATGCTTTTTTGGTCCCAATGTTTTCACAGCCACTGATATTTAGAAGCATTGAATATATTGGAGAAAGCCTTAAGTGAAATTAAACAACCTTTTAAAGTTTTAATACTGTTTTTAAAGATTGGTTCTTACCTTTCTCCATGCTGCTGATATGCATTTAAAGGAACTTGGAACATATAATGAGACCTTACCAGAAAAAAATATCTACCCTTTCAGTGAGGACATCTTGGGAAAGCCTGTCTACTGAAATAAGGGGGACATGGATGTGACACCTGTCCATCTCTATAGCAACCCCCAAGCTTTGGACTTCATTACCTCCAAAAATCCATAAAACTTTTTAGATGTAATATTATTGCTATTTTAGCAACATACCATGTACATTTGTATTTTTACTATAAAAGTCATAATCATTTTAAAATATTCTTTTGTGAGAGTTTCCTATGCTGGGGTAGACTGAATGTGCATTTGCCATTAGAGTGGGTTTCTCTGATTAAGAAATGGGGATTGATGAATTTCCAAGTCATTTTTAACCATGGTTGCTTAAAATATTAAAATAGCTGTGTTTCCATTAACATTGTTTTGCCTGTGTTACAGCCCAGAAGACGATACTTGAAAAACAAGGACGTTTTTTCTGAATTCTTCCCAATAAATTTTCTAAATGCTTAGTCAATTTTGAATGAAGCTTACATTATAGCCCTTATCTCTAATTACATTTTTCTTCTTTTTTTACATTATTAAAATATCCCTTATGTGCATGTTTTTTTTAAAAAAAAATGTTTTACTTTGAGGAAACTATTTTGGGATCATCTAATCTCTCAGTCCTGAGCATTATAAACTTTAGCTAGTTAGTTAAATTTTTATGCCACCCATCTCCCCTATAAGGTGATTCTGGATAGCTAGTGCAGAGGATTGTGGGCTTTTTCTGGGCAAAACCATGATTTGTAATGCCTACCTGTCAGGTCTTTTTATCTTCCCGATCAACATATCCAGAGCCATGGAAGTATGATAGGCGGTATAGAAATTTGATAAATAAGTAAATGGCAAATATGTGAATCTGCTTCTTAAAAGAGTCAACATGCCCTCTGAAGCATGGCCTTGAATAAAGTTCAAAAGAAATGGATGTGATTAGGCACACATTAAACTATAAATGGCCTGGATGTATGGCCTCCATTTTCATCTCCTGCTCCATATCTGGCTCTCCAGTCCTACTCCTAAAATATTCAATCAGTATTCTAGTATTGTTTTGTTTTACTACTTACAATGAAACCCAAACAACTTCAAGAGCAGGTTAAAACAATCAGTAAAAGCATACTTAGAACACTGTATCCAATAAGCACTTCTGTAAACAATACAATAACAAAACCAAACTGGGAACAAAATTCAAATCTTAAAATATACATCTATCACTGCTCCCCATTCATACAGGAAGAAAAGAATCTTGATAGAAAATATTCAAATAAGACCCAAGGAACAAATCTACATAATCACTCATGTGTTGTTGAAATATTATCTCATAATATTCGGCCTCCTGTAGCCATCAGCAGATTATAAGATTTTTTTTTACCCAAGGAGGCAGTTTATTCCTTCTGCTCTGCGTATATATCAAGCCAAAACCCTGGCCCAAACTCTTTATGGAATTCCCATATGGATATGAGGCTTCAAGGATTGTATTGAAAGTATCCAGGCTGTTTTTCTAAGGAAACCTCTGGGTCTTCCTCCCTGTGTTGGATTTGCTTCGATGTACTTGGAACTGGGCATTCGTTCAGTCAAATGCATGGCGTGGATTAACACCTTCAAATGGAGGTTTTGGGTGCTCTTTTCGGCAGCCCCTGGTAGCTACCTGGTGTTTGCTGACTCTTATACTTCTTGTTGGGAGAGGGAGCTGACAAAGAAACTCCACTTGCTAGGTTTTACGGGGGATGTTCTGGGAGATTATGGTCTCAAGGACGCCCAGTTTAGGGTAGTCCAACGGCTTGTGGACATAGATTTGCAATACTTAAGAGCCAGAGCCAACAAAACCTGCTCCCCTTTGATCTTTAGCCATTCTAATAATTATGGATTGAGGATGGCCTCTTATTTCTATACTCTAATCATCCCCAAGTATAGAAGAGTCTTTTCCCTAGCCCGTTTCAATGTCTTGCCCTCAGCACTACTTGACAGGCGATTCAAGAGGCTCCCATTTAGTGAGCGACTATGCCCCTGTGATAGGGCTGAAGTTGAAACTGTGGAGCATGTCTTATTATACTGCCCTATGTATAATACAGCCAGAATTAAATTATTGCTTCTCCTTGGAATAGATCCCTCTGGTTCTAATGTTAGTAATTTAGTTTTATATTGTCTAGGGGATGGCTCCTCCTATATTACTTCTCAGGTTTCTAAATTTCTTTTAAGAGCTGTAACTATTAGAGGAGAACGTTATAATTCCCTTTAGCCAAGGCTTCTGGTGTTAATTGTTTGTGATTATATTTTTCTTGTGTTTTCTTTTGTTGCAGTTGCATTTTGGTCTGTGACCGCAAAATAAAAATTATTATTATATTATTATCTCATAATAATAGTTGAGCCTTTTGTGTGAAAGACAGCCCTAGTTTTATTAAAATGGCCTCTTTTTGGCTACCACAAAAACCTATTCTACCTGGTGTTGATGTTTGGGAATGAAATAAATGTGTTCGCATTGGCTGGAGGCTATTATTTAAACTTCATAATCTTGTGTGGGTAAATGAAAATTATTCAGTTGTATCCTTTATAGCTCTCATTTGATAGCTCCTTCCCACAACACACAATTCTAGAATCATTTTAAAACGCTTTCATTAATAATTGGTTTATCCAGCATATCCACCAAATAATTCCAACCCTTGAAATCTCCTGTCTTAAACGTAGGGAAAGAAATGGAGGGAGAGATTGTCGCATGGATTCTCTGACAGCTAGTTTCGATTCTATGCAGTTCAATCATTTCAGAGTATTACTGGTGATTCTTTTCCCCCTTTGAGAGTGTAATTTATGATAACTGCCAAGCTTTGCTTTGGTGATTACTAAAAGGACAGATTCTGGCACAAGCTATATTTCAACCCTGCAGGAATATAAAATTAAGTGTTAGAAATGGTGCAGGAGCAATGAATGGCAATAACACATCAGTGTCATCTGAAAGCTGATGACTGATTTTTAGATGACTTAATCATCTGAAGCTTTTATGTGAAATGTTTGGAACGTTAACATGCTTGATACAAATGTCCAAATGTTTAACAAATACAGAAACAAATGAGTCACTTGTATTTTCATTTTATTTGCCATAATTGGGATACATGTTATTGATAGCAACTTTTTAATTCAAGCTGTTATTTGGAAGTCACTTAGTTTGAACTGTTTCTTTGAACTGTCACATCACCGGCAACCACAGCGCAAATGTCAATCATTATTTTACATCGCCTCCAAGAATTGTTGCTGTTGCTTTTACATCTTCTGTTGGCCGGTTTTGTCAGTGGCCTGGAGACCCAAGGGTGATATGGAGCCCATAAGTGATTGGTTTGATTGCTGTCACCAGGGAGGTGGGAGTTTATGGGGTTTTGTATTGGGGGTTTTATTTCTCAGAGTCGTTGTGAGTGAGTTGGGTGACCATATAAATTTTCTAAATAAATAAATATTGTTAAAAGAAAATTTGGGGAGAAACCTTCCCACTTTTGCATTTGTAATTACTTAATATTCATGTTGCTTTAGTTAAGGATGTTAGAGGGGTTGTATTTTGGGTTGAACTTTTTCTTTTATGCAATTTCTGGGTGAAGCACTGTAGCAAGAGAAAATATGTTTCCTAAAACAAGGCTTTCCTGTCTTCAATATTATTCCCAGGTTGAACAGTTGAACATTTACATTTTTTTTCTGAGGGGTTGAAGCATAAAACTAGACGGCAGCCAGCCTTCCGAAATTTGTCACTGGTGTGTCAGAAATTCCTGTCAAATACTCTGTTACCTGTCAGATTTTCACTAGGGGTGTACAACACTTCGGAGTCGAAGGCAAACAGGTGATTCTGAGCAGGTGGAGAGACACAGTGGGCACATAGCTTCTGTCTATAAACTTTAAACTAAATCTATGATTGTAGGAAAAAGTTGGCAACTAATTCCACCACCTCCTGCTATAAAGCATCCTTTTTGCTTTTAAATCCAGTATGTTGTGCAATACAATGGAATCAGTATTAAGTACTGTAACTTTACCACTTTTTATTTTCTTTGTTTCTATAGAATATGAATATGGAACCTTCCTGATGGAGCTAACAGTTCTTAGAAAATCTCTTATGCTACTCGTTATCCATCTCTGTTTTACTTTTTTGTGTTGTTGTTTTGTTTTGGCAATATATCCATAATAGTTTAGAATAGCAGTTAGAAACAGGGAGGCAAGTAGGGTTTTTTTAATCAATTGTCAATATGAATTTTCTTGAAATATTAAGAAGTCACTTAGATTAATCTGAACCATATTAATGTTGGTAAAGCTTAGCTTTAAAAAAAAAAGCCTAAAACAAGATGTGAGGATAGTGTTTTCTAGACATAAGATGGTCTCTGTTGTGATTCCTGCTGCTGTTATGACTATTTTATTTCAGGTTGTCTATACTAACCTATGTTTTTAATATCCCAGGAGTGGGCAGCTATAGATAATTTAAATGTTTGATCATCGTCATCATCATCATCTTGAAAGATTGCTTGAAGACCATATTTTTCCCCAAAGGAATAAATGTAACTTCATACCAGATATTTGAAAGAGAAACAACACTTCTACATTCAGTTGTTTTGAGGTTTCACTTGCTTCTTACCACTGCAGTTCCAGTCATTGCTCACTTTGTTCTGAAGTGGGGAAAAGTCCACCGTGGCCAACTAAGTATGACAGTCTGCAGAGGTGTAGGCATGTTGCTTTGACACAGCCAGTTCTTGTCAAATATTTCATCTTGAAGCCTCCTACCTTTTCTTCATTGAGAAAGAAAAGAATATTGCCATTGTCTGCAGTTAGACTTTTCCCCTACACCTACCAGTCCAAGGACAACTGCTGAACTGAGAGATTAACCATTCAAGCAATGGGTTTTGGTTTAGTTCTTAAAAGTCTGGCTTTGAATTCCTCCATTTTATTCAGTAGTATGTGTTGCTCAGTATTTCTTGCTCTGGACAGATTCCTCATCTTTTAATACCTACCTGACTGGCAGAATCTCATGGCAGTGCATGGCTGTATTTGCTGAATTCAAGCAGTGCAGATTTTATTCAGTTTTATTTGGGGGATGAATTTGAAATTTTAAAAAATGTTGGAAAAAGGAAAATGAGCACCAAGATCTCCCATTTTCATGTATATTTTCTTTCAAAAAATCCACATAATTTCCATTTTCACTTTCAACCTTTCCCTTTCTTGTTTTATGTATCACTCTTCATTCATTGTATAGTGTGGCTTTTTCTTTGTCTTGTTTCTCTGTGCTGATTTGCCCAGGAAAACAACACTTTGGACAGATAGAGGACAATTCTATGCGATAAGAATATTAAAAAAAAAAATGAAATGCAACTCAAGGATAAAGATTTCAAAAATTCAAAAGCCTTCAAAGAGTCTAGAATTTCGTAAAAAAAAATCCTTTCTAACCACAGAAATGGTCAGAACAGGAAATTGGTGATGTTTTAATAACAATATAATAATAGGCAAAAAAAATATACAAACCAAGGAATAAATTGTTACCTGATGGCCTAATGAATGATAAATTCTTCTCAAAGGATTTTCCTGATTCAAGGATTCTCAACCTTAGGGTTGCATTCTCTCTAGGATTCAGAAGTACTTAAAAGGAGTCATAAAAGTTTTTATACAGTAAAGCTGATGAGGTTCACACAAGCCAGATAGGAGCATTGTCAAAACTGACTCCTACTTTGCCTGGGCTAGTTTGCAGCAGGTTCACATAGGCAAAGTAGGGAGTCAAGCCTGGAGCTAGTTATAGAGTTGTCTAAACCTATGGATCTAGCCATCTATCAAAACCATCTGCCAGCTACCACAGTTTTATCTGTTCCTGTATTATTTATTGTAATACATGGGAGGGGGCATACATTCATTAATGGCAGAGTATTGCCAAGTTTGAGGCCCTTGTTCTAATTTTAAAATGTCTGGAGTTTGCAGAAATATAAAACAATCCACTTTTGTGCTAATTGCATCCTACTCCATCCTGCGTTCATCCAGGAGAGGTGGGAAACTTACTACAAGTCATGCCTTTATCATCTTGGTATCAGCAAAAGCTGCTTCTTTTTGTAGCTGATTTCTTTTCAATTGTGCTGAAGCATTTGAAGATGAGACAAATGTTTATACTACACAGGCCCTTCATTAAACAAAAGAGCTACTTAGTTTCATGAGGTGTAATTGGTTTTTTTCAGCTGCACATCATAAAATGGTTATCATTTGTACGTGCACTAAATTATGTAAAAGGAAATTATCCATTTATGTGCTTATATATTATGGTTGCGTAATATAATTTGGAATTACAAGGGGAAAGGTAGTCTGGCTTTGAAGTGGAGGGGTGGGGCTATCCTTTGTTCTCATTTGTTAATTAAAATACAATTTAGTATTATGACCAAAATGTAAAATGCAGTTAGTTTTAGTATAATGTGCTAAATCATTCTTATAAGTTATGTATCCTAACTTTGAAAATTATTTCTTTTAGTTATGCATAGATTGTTTAAGTTTGAATGTTAACATTTTGCAGAAATTACTGATAGAAAATATATTTTATGTATAATAGACATTAATAAAAGGTGGATCAAAAACTAGTGGCCATGTTGAAGACAAAGAGGGTGGGGGAGGATCTGTGAGGTTGAGGTTCACACTTTAGTGTTTTTAGAATGCATTATCTTAAAGAAAAGCTAATGAGGTTCTATAGCCCTGAATATGTGAATTAAAAATCCCCCTCAGTCATGAAAAGTATGTTGAGGCTGTAGACACTCAATAGAAACTACCATGACACTGGGACATTCTGCCTTTTTTTATGGTTAATTCCAACTAGAAGCATGATGGTTCTTACATTTTCATACTTAACTCTTAACAATCCAGAGATGGCTTGGTAGGAAGTTGGTGAAAGGAAACAATATCAGCCTTAATTTTACAGCACATTTACAGATACAACTGTGATCTAAGATACCACTATCTTAGAAACATTTGGTCTTCATAGCAGAATTGGATAGACTTCTTTCTTAAGATCAAAAGGACATGTTTGCAAATTCAGTTTTCCATTTTTCACAGACTGCAATGCATAAATGAATATAGACACATACACATACAGACATTCTACCAGTGGTGAGAGATTGATGTAAGGATGAACAATAGTACCAAAAGCTTTCAACTATTTTCTTTTTTGAGAAATTGTAGCACACCTACCTGTAAACTCTTGCATTCTTTTATCATGGTGGCATCTAGACATAGGAATATTAGTGGAAGCCTGGGATTTTGATGGTTTTTTGTGGGGGAGGGGGTGTCAGGATGTCTTGGAATGGGCAAATGGATGGTAGTAGATATCGAAGCAAATTGTGATACTAGCTACTCAACTATCTGTCTTGACCCTGGATTGGTAATGCTAACAAAAATATGAAAAAGATGATGAAAAGTGACTGTATTTCACAGCCAAATCTTCCGAGATGCATGTCTGCTTCATTAGCTTTTCAGAATGTTGTTGTTACCCAGATCAATAAGTTTTATAACCCAAATTCTCTGGTGGTTGATTGAAGATAACTTAGTCGTCAGGTCCCTTGTCATTACATGCTATGCATGGACAATTGTGCTGTATTTAGTGTCTTAAAATGTAAAATGTTATTTAAAAACCTGGCCTTCTTATAGATGGCATAATTGCTTCCAACTTCTTCAACGCTTATTGAATTAGTATTGAAAAGATAATTTCATGCTTGACCAAGTGGTAAATCCAATTCATTTGCAAGTGAGCAAAGTAACAAATCTGACTTTTAAGAGTGTCAATTTGAAGCAGGGTAGAGCAACTAACAAACAGAGGTAATTTAAACTGTCCTGTTAATCACTTGACCTTTCCCTTCTTGGGTAAGCTAATTGTCAAGATGTTTAATGATTCACTGTTGGAACGATCAAGCCAAAGATAAATTTGGGAAGAATGAAAAAAATATTTAAACATACCATGATCCACAAAACACAGTAAATAAATAATAATAATCAAAGAAAAACAAGCTATATAAAGCAAGGAGCAGAAGGAGATGGTGACAGGATTCTTGTTTGGAGTAAATAAACAGATTTTTTTAATACTGAGGGAAGATGCAACATTTTAAGCATCCAGAGAAGCTTTAAAATGTCACTTCAGAAAAAACATTTGAAAAGGTAGGAATAATATGTAAGGAATTATTTTGAAGTTATAAATAAAATATTTGATTAAGGAATTCTTTGGGATTCTTTGTTATTAATTTTTCAATCAGTACTATTTCCTACACTTAATGTGATTGATTCAGAGATGTATTTTGGTATTCTGGTAGAATGGATCTTGTTGCTTACATCAAACACTGACTTAATTTCTTAATATTCTAAGGAAAATGAACACTAAAGATACACTAGCATTAATTATTAAAGTGGTGTATAAGTTTTACCGTTACCTCAAAAAACAGTAAAAATGAATAACAAAAATGGGTCTTGCTTCCCAAGATGTTGACATATAATAATTTAATTATAGTCTTTTCAACAAGCCTTTAATTAATATCATGTGCAATTTTAAGGGGCCATGCGATCAACTATGAATTATTTGTATTCAGTAATATGCATGTAATATCAACCCTTGTTAAGTTAAGATGAATTTATATTAGAGTACCAAGCTGACTCATTGAGTTCAAATCACAAGTACATTTTCCATATTTTTTTAAAAAAATTCTAAGACAGCTACATCATTTAATAAACGATCAATGAAATAATCATATAAGTCTTTTGTCTTTTACACCAAGTGACAATCCCTGATGTCATGCATTAAATTGAACAATTCTATTCTGCTTTCTTTCTTACCTTTGAAGGATCTAATGAACAATTCTAGATTTTTTTTAAAAAAACAAACAAATGGAATTTCAGATCCATATTGTTATGCTGCCTGATTAATCTTTTGCTGGGCATATTGCAAGTTAATACCCATAAGACTTAAATGGTAGGAAATAAATGGTTAGAGCAGTGGTTCTCAACCTTTTTATACGGCGACCCCGGTCATAAGCAGGCGGCGTGCATGTGCGGTGCCACCCCCTGCGCGGCACACATGCGCAGCGGCGCCCCTGCACGGCATGCATGCACGGTGTGCATGCGTGGCGGCACCCCCATGTGTTGTCCCCTGCGCGGCGCACATGCACGGCGCCGCCTCCTGCACTGCCCCCTGCACGGCATGCATGCACGGTGCCACCCCCTGCACCAGCTGACAAAAAAAATGGCGGATCGCGTTGTTTGGCAACCCCCGTGAAATGGTCGTTCGACCCCAAATGGGGTCGCGACCCACAGGTTGAGAGCCGCTGGGTTAGAGGAAGAATTGGAATCTATTTTTTTTTTTTTTTTTGAATGAGCAGCTGATCAGAACTTTGGGAAAAGGTCCTCCCTTGAACTAGTGGAAAGGATCCATGCCCGGGAGAGAGAATTGGGAAGCCAGAAAGAGAAAGAGAAAGGCCTAATTTGCATAATTGTAGAACCTCAGTGTATTGTCCATACAATTAACATTTGTCCTGAATTCATTTCAAATTTTATTTCAAAGAAATCCATGCTATTGTCTCCTCATCAGTGGCAGGTTGTTAATGCAGGACTGTCCCCAAACTCCTATTGCTTATCCCTGCTCATTTCAGCTTTTCTTCTATTAGGAGTACTTCCCAAACCTTATCCCTTAACACAGTGACAGCTGTGAACACATGGATAGTTGTTTTACAAAATTGTGCAGCCTAGGAATTTGAGAGTTCAAACCACTAGGACAGTGTTTCTCAACCTTGACAATTTTAAGGCATGTGGACTTCAACTCCCAGAATTCCACAGCCAGCAATTCTGGGAGTTGAAGTCCACATGCCTTAAAATTGTCACGGTTGAGAAACACTGCACTAGGAGATTGCATATATAACTTTCAAGTGTTATATGAGTTGAAGTTGATTTGCCAAAGAATTTTTTATTCTTCCCTCCCTCTTGCATTTTTTATTATTATTATTATTATTATGCATTTCCTAAATTTCATTCTGAATGAAGACTGGAGTCTCCAAACCTGTGCTTGAATATTGCACAAAAATGTCTGGTTGGTGTTTTGTGCTTGAATTCTGGAAATTCAGAACAACAATTCATAACATGATGCATAGTAACCCCCATTTTAAAAATAGAATGTGCCTCAGATTTTTATTTACTGCATTTGTGTTTTGCCTTTTTCCTAAAGAGCTCAGAGCATCACTGGTCAATTTATACCTGCATTCATTCATGGCTTTGGGAGAGTTCTTTTCCATGCCAGCATGGAGGCTGCAGTGATTGCAACCACCAGTTCAAGGATACCAAACTCGCAACGTCACACAACGTGTCGTAGCATATTGTGACTTTTTTGCCATTACTGGCAATGGGGTGGGCATGGTTTCAGCATGATGCATCTGGCCCGCGGGCTGGCAGTTTGGCACCCCTGAGTTGAAGCTGTTTATAGTGCTTGTTTCCATGTGGCTAATGCTCTCTTAGAACTAATATAGTCTTCCAGTTTTTTGTTATAAAGGCTGTGCATATCTTGAAAATTACTAAACATAAGCATTTTGAACCTTGCACGAGCACCTACTCTCTTTATTACTAATGAAAATGCCTATGAATTTGTTTTTGCACCCTTCTGGGCATGCCTGAAAAAGGATCCTGTTGCTTCAAGGTGATTAATTTATGAATGAGATTCTTAAAGCAACAGCATCCTTTTTTTCATGTTCATCTGGAGGCTGAAAAAAAAAATACATACCATATATGCCGCCGTATTAGGCGACCCGGCGTATAAGACGACCCCCGTCTTTATAGCCGGGCCGCATTCCTAGAACGTCGTCTTATACGCCGGAAACTACCAGTATTTCCGGCGTATAAGACGACTCGGCGGATAAGACAACCCCCGTCTTTGGCGCCGATTTCAGCGCTCGCGGAAGTCGTCTTATACGCCGGCATTTACGGTAGCTTCTTTAATGAATACTAGAGATATCGGATCTGAAGCCATTTCCCAAATCATTTTGAAGCATGGTCAGACTACTTGTCCTTTTATCACTTGAAAAGCAGCTCATCTCTGTTCAAAAATTTGAAGACTTTCCTTGAACAGGTAAAGAAAATAGAGAAGTAAGGAATATGGCAGGAAAATAAAATCTTTGAGGTTCCAGCCCTCACCATTTATCTCCATTCTCTTTCTCTTGTTAGCTAATCTCCTCTAGGAATTGGATGGTAAAGAAGAGAGAATATCAGCTGTCAATGAGAGAAACAGTTTAAAAAAAAAACTTAGCAGCTCCTCATACTATGGCATTATACTTTAACATTCTTCTATTTTCTTCAACGATCAACCAGAAATTTTCACAATTTTGAGTAGGTGACATAATAGCAATAACATTTAAACTTATATACCGCCCCATAGCACTTTACAGCACTCTCTAGGCTATTTACAATGTAAGCGTTATTTGCATATTGCCCCCAATCATCTGGGTCCCCATTTTATCGACCTTGGAAGAATGGAAGGCTGAGTCAACCTCAAGCTGATCAAGATCGGACAGCGGGCAGTCGGCAGAGTTAGCCTGCTGCATTCTAACCACTGCGCCACGAAGGTTTGTGGCAACTGTAAACAAAAAATTAGGTTATCCTGGAGCTTGACTCCTGGTGGCTACAATTTTCTTTGCAATCTAATGGGTGTGATTGGTTACTATCCTTTTTATCCTGAAGTTGCCAAGCAGTCCCTCATCCAAGTATTAGTGAGGACTACCCTAACTTAGGATTTGAAATCAGCCAAACACAACTAGATCTATCTCCTGCTGAGGCAGCAATCATAAACTATAGACCTGTCAGCTGATTGAAGTAGACCAGGAAATATATACCTCATGAAGTACTAGAACTCTACCTTATTGTTAGGATATAATAACAGAATCTTGAAAGCCTGATAGAAACTCTCTCTCCTCATCCTCTTGTGCTGTAAAGACAATCTTGTATTTCTTTCTCATCCCTTTCTGTCTATGCAAGCTAAGTTGATGTCATTAAATTTCTTTTTCAGGCCATCTCTCTCTATTCGGTTCTCTAACTGAATATATATTACTTATATTTCTCAGTTACAACTTGCAAAAAAATTCTCTCAGTCAGGCTTAAAGGTAACCTATGAATAATAATTTAATAGTGGAAAATATTCAGAGCCTGGTTCCACCAATCTTCAGAAATAAATCCCACTGAATTTAATATTGCTAATATTTATGTCATAATTAATGAGACTCCAATGCTAAGCATGAAAAGTAAAAGCACAGGGCAGCAAGAATTGTATTTGCCCAACATTGGAAAAATGAAAACCTACCAGCTGAAGAAGTACTAATTAAGAAAATTTTAGTATGTGCAGAAATGGATAGATTGACTTTAAAGATAAAAGAGAAAGAAGACTCAGTGTACTTTAGAACATGGGATAATTTCTATCAATGGCTAGAAAGATGAATTAGAGAGAAAGGAATGTGATATGTAATTTTGAATATATATTAGCAAGACTGAGTGATTAATTAACATATTGTTTATGATTATTAACTATTTTCTATTATTGTTTGTTAAATATATAAATCCAGACATTATGCTGTTTGCTAAATATTGAGAATGTTACTTGGAAAAACCCCATATCTTAATCCTAACCCTAACCTAAATCCCAACCCCGATCCTACCTTATTCCTAACCCCATAAAAACTAATAAAATCTATACAAAAAAAGTAAAAGCACAGCCAGAAAATCCTTTTTCCAACCCAGAGCCCATCACATGTATTCCTACTATGACAAATTTTATTAATTATCTCTTATTTCAATCAATCTGGAAGACATAAGTTGGTGATAAAATGATAGCTTGTCTGTAGATTATTCAGCTACTATGTTTGGGGAAGCCTACCTGCCTCCAGACAGTGGGATGATCTTTCTCTCTTGTATTTCTTCCATAGTTTATAGTTCATATGTGCAGAGATTTTCTTAATTCTCTGATTTCCCGATGTTCTTTTCAGATTTCTTTTTTCTTCCTTAAATACAGAAAGTTGGTCATGTTTGTGCATTTAACTGAAGGATACAGCTCCCATGTTTACTAGTGATGTTATGTGCTTTAATGATCTGGAGAACAAAAAAGCTGTATCTTTTGAATGGCACTCTGATGTATCAGACTTGCTCCTCTGCTGATTCTGTGAGCAATGGGAATTGAATGTCGTGCTCTTAACTGGAAAAATGGCCTTTGTTACATTTGTGCTTGCAGATGGCCAGAACTTTCAGACCCTTGCAGTGTTTTGCTGTTCTATACATGCTTCAATGTTTGCCCATATAAAGAAAAGTGTTCATAGTGAGGGATGGGGAATATATATGGCAATAAAGAGCTTTCACCAATGATGAAAGCCAGCAAAGTAAAACTGAGAAGCATGAAAACCATATATTGTTAAATATCATACATACAAGGTAAGATATGATACCCCCCAAAAAAATAATGATGAGGGGAGGATCATTCTTACATTTGCTGTAAAATATACAATTATGCAGTGCATTGTTGAAAACATCACTGCTGAAGAGTGAAGATATCTATAACTACTGCCTGTCCATCTGTCTATCTGTCTATCATATCTCTCTCTATATCTTTATCTCTATCTATCTATCTATCTATCTATCTATCTATCTATCTATCTATCTATCTATCTATCTTTCTATCTATCTACCTACCTACCTACCTACCTTTCTACCTATCTACCCAGGGCTTTTTTGTCATAGAATGCCCAGAACGGAGTTCTGCCATCTTTTTGGGATAGAACCTTGTAGGGTAGACAAGGTGGGTTGTATGACATGTGTGAGTTCCGGCACCTTTTTTTTTTTTTTTTTTTACAAAAAAAGCACTGTATCTACCTATTTTATCTAGCTATTTTAAAATTACCCTGATTTTAAAATTATCCTGATTACTCATTCCTTGAGAGAGGTTGCTTGCCTGGTAAATGTAACCCTTTGTACAATATGTAGTAACCTGTTCTCCATCCCTTATCCTTATTCCTTTTTGTTCCCTGCATTCATTTTTCCTTCCCAGCCCTGCTATTGCAATTCTCCCCCAAAACCCATTTTCATTTCCCTCCTTTCTTTGCCTCATCTTCTCTTTACTGTTGATTCTATTGGAAGGAGGACATGTGTGTGTCTGTGTTCTTTGAGAGAGGGCATCTTGTAAATGAGAAAAAAATGTCAGTATATTAAGCCATACACCGTTAAATATATTGTTAGTTTTCTGCATTTCTTGGCTCCCATCTAATGTTTTTTCTTATTCTTGCAACCTAAATATTATGCGCATGCAGTGTAAAGAGTTAGGAGCTTAACTCTTTTTATATAGTATTTTCTTTTACAGCTCAGTAATTTTAATTACTGAACTGTAAAAGAAGCCAAGATGGTGCAGTGGTTAGAATTCAGTATTGCAGGCTAATTCAGCTCACTGCCAGGAGTTTGATACTGACTGGCTCAAGGTTGACTCAGCCTTCTGTCCTTCCAAGGTTGGTAAAATGAGGACTCAGATTGTTGGGGGCAATAGGCTGGCTCTGTAAACTGTTTAAAGAGTGCTGTAAAGCACGATGAAGCAGTATATAAATCTAAGCGCTATTGTTATTAATTGCTAGCTATTAATTCAATGAATATAAATTTAGTTTTGTGTCCTAGGCTTCACCGTTCTGACTTCTGAGAGGTATATATGATATCTTTAGGCATACACAAATACAACTATGTCTCAGACCCATATTTGGGGAATTTCCAGGATTCACTTCAGCTGTGACAGGGTAATCCTAAATTCCACAGCATCTTCTTTTTGGTTATGTTCTACTCTGACCTGATCAGGGCCTGATCCATGAAACTATCAGCCTTGGGATTGGCAATCAATCAATCAATCACCTGAAACAGATCAGGGAGAAAATGAATAAAAACAGGTAAGGGCACACTCAGAAAATGTGGGGGCAGATCCTGGGTGGGTGCCTAGGCCCATATGCAGTATTTACTTTGAAGGATAGAGCAAAAGCAACCAGAACAGGAATGCTTAGGAAGCAAGGACGGCAATGTTTCTGTGTGAGCCATGCCTGCCACCAGGATGAACTTAGGGGCAGTCTTCAGACTTTGTTCAGCATTGGAAGCAACTCTTCAACATCAGATCTGCATTCCTGCATCCTTGCTCTGCTCTCAAACTATAGGTTTCATCACTTGGATGGGCTTATCCAACTCACTAAACCACTCTTGTTTAACTGCTGTTATCTCAGCCTGTTTTCTCAGATCTGTGCATTGTTGGTTGCCCACCTTTCTAACCCTGCCTCTGATCTTTTATGGCTATGACTCTAGACCATAGAGTGGACCTCTCTGGCTCTGGATTCCTGAATCATAACTATAACCCATAACTTGTATGACTTCCACCTGCAATGACACTGCAAGTGCTAAGCCCTTGCTACAGGACAAGATCTTTCCTTCTGACTCCGAAGAAGCTGCTCCAGATGAACCTGTAGAACAGAGGTGTCAAACAGCCGGCCCACGCGGTTTCATGCCGAAACCGTGCCTCCTCCATTGCCAGCAATGGAAAAAAAGTCACGATACGTCATGATACTTCACGTGATGTTGCGAGTTTGACACCCTTGCTGTAGAATCTAAGCCTCAGAAGACTTTCCCTGTGTTCTCAAAGTTCACTCATCTAATGAGGCTATTCAGATTAGGTGAAAAATGAATCTACCCTCAAGGACATAGATGGGATCCCCCTAACCAACTTGCTCAGACCAAAGAAGCTACTTGGATGAGCAGTGAAGCATTTCAAACCCAAAAGAAAAGAAGTCCAGTTACCATGATTCAACTTCCAGATAACTCAATCTGGCTGACTGAGAATCTTCATCAACTTTCTCAGTGTCCTGGAATGACTGTGTGATCAAGCAAAAGAAAGAAAACCTTTAGGCCAACTTGTTCACATTCCCAAATGAGTAAAACAAAAAACAAAAAAACCTCTAAACAATGCATCCCTGTTTTTTTACATAAACATCTATCTCACAAAGCTGGCCATAAAATAGATCAGATTAACATCATTGTGTGCATTCCTTTGTAAACCATATGAAGCTATCATTGTCTTGCTCTTGGACTTTCTAGAAGCATTTTACTGTATTTTATTGGAAATAAAGGGATAGTCTACAGAGTTTTAAATTCTAATGGAGTCTCCTGTGTCTAGAGAAAGTTCTAGTGTAAATTGCTTTGAATGAAGGGGATAGAGACTTTTCTTCAAATTGATACAGAGGTTCCTTGCAGCTATTGTTCTTTTCTTTATCTTCTGCTTGCAATTCTGCTCCTATCAAGTTCTTTCTCTGCCAGCACTATTCCCTGTAGCATTTCCTTGTCAATTCCACTTCAAAGTGCCTGTCATAGGAAGAGTATTGGGAGTTGTAGAGATTCATAGTGCAAAAAAGACTGGACTGGTTATGAGTACTGGACTTATATATATATTTTAATTAAGAGTTTGACTTGTTGTTCAGATTCTTATCCAATTCTTAGATCACTATATGGCTCTGCTATGACATAATCCATTTTATCCAGACTTTTCCTTATATAAATGGTAAAACCATTCCCAATGTTACTTCTTATTGCTTCCAAATTTATATTTCTCTTATATAAAAACTGAAATCTAGATTCTGGTGAAGGTAGATAGGTAGATTAGATTAGATTAGATTAGATTAGATTAGATTAATAGATAGATAGATAGATAGATAGATAGATAGATAGATAGATAGATAGATAGATAGATAGATAGATAATATGTGTATGTGTATGTATATACACATACACAGGTGTGTGTGTGTGTGTGTGTGTGTGTGTGTGTAATCCAGAAATTTTATACAGGATTATATATGATTTATACTTATCTATCAGTAATTCATTTTAATTACTTAGATTTTGAACCAACTGTATGATTTTATCATAAATGTAATTGTTGGCATTGTTTGCTGCAATTAAATCATGCTCCAAAAACAATAACAAAAATTTCCTTATCCAAAATCCTCAAACTTTCCCTTTCATCTTTAAAATGGAAACATATATGCTGGTGCTATGAACTATATCTCCTGGAATTTAGAAACTGTTATGTTTGCCATTGTTTATAAATAAAATATATTCTTATCTTGAAAATGTATTTAATGCCTCTGCTTTCAATTTGGAGATACGGGTTAGAAGTGGATGGGAAAAAATACCGGAACGTATCTCTTGGAAACTTCATGGTCTGTTCAACACGCATATATATTCACATTTATATATGTGAATTCTTGCTTTGTTAGTATCACAGAGAAAATTCCAGAAACATCCATCCATCCCTTTATCCATCTATCTGTCTGTCTGTCTATCTATCTATCTTCTGCATTTATTATTTTTATAAATAACCTAAAGCAGTGAACACATCCAATACGCCTTCCTCCTCCTATTTTCCCCACAACAACAATTCTGTGAGGTGAGTTGGGCTAAGAGAGAGTGACTGGCCCAAGGTCACCATACTGACTGTCATGGCTAAGGCAGGCTTTGAACTCATGGTCTTTTCTTTCTAGACTGGTGCCGTAACCACTAGACCAAACAAACCATTATTAGAAGAAGAAAAGTGAGTGCTTAGCTCAGAATAAGATGGCAATCCTGCCTTACAAGTCAATGACACACCCACAAGTACCATTGTGGCTACTTATGCTTTCAGCTTTCTACCTCTTGTCTTTTATCTCTAGAGAATTTCCAGGAGATTATGGTGGACAGTAATTCAAAAGTATACTGAAATTGTATTTCCATTATTCTATTTTATCTGCCGAGTTTCAATGAAGAGAATGGACAGTTGTTTGCATTACAGTGATGCAATTTTTCAGACAGGTGTTTTGTATTTTTAATTCTGTTAATTGTGGGAACTGTTTAATAGGCTTATATTTCTCCTGGATTGTTTTCCTGAATGTCACCTGATTGTTTAAGCAATTACAGTTATTTATTTCTTTAGTAAAAAAAGAGGTGTGACTTTTACATTGACAAAAATTGCCAAATTATATTGAAATCAGACTCTGGGTTGCTTTGCCAATTTGAATGATAGCTTTGTCCAAAAATAATTTGTTTTAGACAGCTAGATGAATAGTTTTGTGTTGTATCTGAGCTACAGCACATGGATTCTTGCATATACATATAATTCCCCGGGACTGAATCTTTTATCAAATGCAAAAAAGGTACTTAAAATGAACACTGTATTTCTAACTTGGATGGGCTTCTTTAAAATGCAGTCTGAAAACTATAATTCAGTCTCTTGACAAACAGAATATACGTGTGACATCAACAGTTATGCCAAAGAGTTACTTCTACCTGCCTTTATTCTATTTTTTAATTTTATTTTGAACTGAACCTTGAGAGGTGCATCCAGAGTTATTGATTGTTGCTCAAACAAGGTAACATCTGTGCTGCATATTACCGACAAATTATCCCAGTTAAATATAATCCCTGGCAACATATGAAGGTATCTAAAGATCTTAACAGAGGGCAGAATGTAGCCTCTGGATTAGAAGTCTTGTTAGATACAAAAACATGCGGTGAAGTGGAATGGCTGGGCCAACCAAGGATCCATGTAGTTGCCAAAAGCACCATCTATGAAGCTCCCAGTTTACATAGATTGCAGATTCTATGGTCACTGCATGCTTCTCTGCACAAGTTCTCTATTCTTTCTAAACCGATAAAAAGTGGCCTGATTTTGCAACCAGAAAGATCTGCCATAGTCCAGATAAGTCCTTTAATGACTTGTGTGTTGAAGCCTTTGCACAAGAGTGTTTTACATCACAAGGTTTAATTGGCAGTGAATATCATAGTCAATTGTACTGCATTTCACCAACAGATAGTCATCAAAGGTTTTAATGCATATTAACATTTGCCAAATGTATATTTATGTGTAGTTTTCCTATTCCCCCTTCTGCTAATTTGATAGATACTTGGAGGGATTATCAAAGAATATTGTTTGAGGATACTGGATCAGGGAGAATGCTAAATTTATTTAATTTATTCCTTACAGGTAGTCCTCAATCTGTGACCAAAATTGGCACTAAAACTTCTATCACTAAATGTTGGGGTCATTAAGTATGCCATGCACAATTTTAAAACCTTTTTGCCATGATTGTTAAGTGAATCACATGGATGTTAGATATATCCAGCTTCCTTCATTGATTTTTGCTTACCAGAAGCGCCTCCCCCCCGCCAGTGAAGGTAGCAAATGGTAATCACATGACCCTGAGACACAACAATCTTTGTAAATACATGCTGTTTGCCAAGTGCCCAAATTTTGGGACAGTTGTAAGTGCGAGGACTAGTCATAGGTCATTTTTGAGCACTAACATAATTTGAACAATCAAATTAAATGAATAATCATAAATCAAGGAATATTTGTCAGCTTTTTGGGGAGCATGTTCTTTATTAACTTTTTCCACTCCATTTCTTGAACTCACACATTCCAAACTAAGCTATATATTTTTTTGATGTAGCTTCTTGCGTGAACCTAGCCATAGTGGCATATAAGCCATGCCGCATAGCCTAGTACAGTGATGGCGAACCTTTTAGAGACTGAGTGCCCAAAAACCACCCTGCCCCTCACCCGCCCTCAGGTCAATTCACCGCCCACCACAGCAGATCGCCCAGGTGTCCCAGCAGTGCCATGGCGGCCACATCTTCCGCCTGCACTCCACAGCATCATTTGCGTGCAACAGGGAGCAATGGCGGAGTCTTGTCCCCGCTGGCTGGCTGCCATGTCCTTGGCTGTGCTGCTCCACATGGGGGCTGCTGGTGAGGAGGGGGCTGGGGCAACAACGCACATGCCCACAGAGTGTGCCATAGGTTCACCACCACTGGCCTAGTATCTTGTGTGAACAAAGTTATTCAATAAACCATGAAAATCCAAAACCTCATGAAACTAGAATTGGGTGGCAGTCCTTGATCTTTCAAACCTTGCCTATTACTGCAACAAAATATGGTTAACTAACACAGTTTACCACTATGCCAACTCCAAGACTTATCTGTTCCTTTTCTAATTTCCTGTCTATAATTAAAAATAAAAGATTTGTACAATGGCCTGTTATATGGCATCAATGCCTAAAATAGGTTTAAACATTTGCTTTCTTGCAGGATTTTTCTGCTTGAATGCAGTAGGCTCACTATTACAAAATTAGAGAACTTGCAAGTTAAGGGATCAGCTATCACTGAACTCATGGAGGTGTATCACAGTGAACATTTGAAATCTTAAGCTTCAATAGTACCATAAACCTTATTTGTAATAAACACAAAAAAAATTCTATAAAACTACTATAGTATATTAGCTCCAACACTAAGCTTGGATTCAAGAGCTCACCTCTACATGAACTCTCTAGGAGGTAATAGGAAAGCCAGTCAGTCTCTCTCTCTCTCTCTCTCTCTCTCTCTCTCTCTCTCTCTCTCTCTCTCACACACACACACACACAGAGAGAGAGAGAGAGAGAGAGAGAGAGAGAGAGAGAGAGAGAGAGAGAGAGAGAGAGATCATAATAATGGGAATAATATTTCCAGTATTATTTCACAGTATTCTTCTAAGCCAACCTTCTCTAACTTGATGCCCTCCAGATATGTTGGAACTGGAAATTGTGGGATGAAGAACATATGAGTCACTTCTGTAAGGTGAGGGACTTTATAGATCATATACAGAAACCTCCTCATGATCCTTAAAGCAGTGTTTGCCTAGCTCATTTAGAGACTGTTTTCTTAGTGATATGGCTTAAAGGTTCATGATTTGGAGTGATGAGACATTACTTTTGATCTTGATAGAGCTAAAGATTTACACAAACTTTTAGCGTTATATACACAGTATATACACACTGAAAGGAGAGGCAGACAGATGGACAGACAGACGGAATGTCATGCATTCATAAAAGAAACCATTTTAAGGGTCCCATTCAGACTTCTCTAACAATTTTCAAGTAGAGATCAAAAAGTTAAGAAAAACACACAAAAGATCCTTTATTTCATCTTTCATTTCAAGGATTATTGAAATAATATACAGGAAGGAGTCTGCTTACTCTGAAGAAATGCTACCTCAACATAAAATACTATTTACTATATTGCTTTGCTATTTTCTGCCAGCAGTGTAGATTCTCTTCATTGAGTTTGTATTGGCCAGTAGAGAGTTTTGACACTCACTCTCTACTCAAAATTTCTCCTGTGGCTTCCTTTGCTGACTCTCTGCATAACCCTATGCCAGCATTTTCTTTGATAAAAGCAAGGGGCAGCAATATTGAAACTGTAATTACTCCATTATTTTATTCCTGCAGGCTATCCCTCTTGACTTAGCTTATATTCATTTCCCCTGATCTTCAGTGAAAATGAAGTTCCTGAATTACTGTTTCACATCGTACTTGTGAGCAAATTGGTAGGGAAACGCTGCTAGCTGTTGTAAAACTGTGCCATGGCAACAGTTGAGGCAATTTAATCATTATCTAAATATTCCAGGAATCAGCTGTGCTAATAACAGCTTCCTCATTAATATCTCGCCAGAATAGATATAAATGGATTCATAAATAAAGGTGAAAGTTAACAGTTTTAATCAGCTACACCAACAACCTGTTATTATCATTACTGAGACAATCAACTAATAGTTAACCTAACAGGATGACACAAAGAGAGGGAGAAAGGGAAAGAATTCCATATATTATAGCTGCTTTATATTATTTATTCATATTATGTATTGTATGCACCTGTGTATTGCAATAAAGAATCCCACTGACCTGTACAATCCTGAGGAAAAATGAAAAAGGCTCATGTTTTTCTGTCATGGATAAAGGCGAATATATGTGGCCCCCAGATAATGTTGCCTGATTCAATCTGGGCCGGTCACCAGAATCTGAGATTTATTCTTCCGAGTTTTCAGACTCATGCTGGAACCCATCTTCAGGGCAACTTTTCTCTAGCAGTGTGTGTTTGTGTGTGTGTGTGTGTGTGTTTCTGTGTTCTATATACAACATGAAAAACATCTTGCAACTGGAAAGCTAGTGTGTGAGGAAAAAGATTTTCCCTTTGTGTTCTCATAACAAGGAAGTGTTAATATATAAAAGACTCCATATTGCTCTTGTGTGATAATGTAGAGCTGAAGGATTGGTTTTAAATAGTCCTGCCACCTATAATCAATGAAAAACGGCCACTGACATGCTTGCCATACCAGTCAAAATAATCTGCTATTGTGTAGCAATGGCTAGCACACTATGCACTGAAATTGGTTGTTAATGATGTATCAGTAGCAAGCATGAGTGATTTTTGACTAATAATAGCAACATAGCTAAAATGCACTGTGCTTAATGGAGCAGAGAATAGTAATGGAAGCTCATTTTCGAATACCTGTTGGACTTGAGCTGTCATTGAATCAGTCAGTGACCATATGATGCATATTTTAATATCTTTATATTACACAGAACAGATCACATAAAATAAACATCAGAAAATAAATGTCCAGCTTAACGGAGGAATCCAGCTCCCTACAGTATTTTCACAGGGAACATATATAGGGTGGCAATTAAACATAGGATGACATAGTTCCACTTCTGTCATGGTTAGTTCATGTTGAGAATTGTAATCTCTACATTAGAAGGGACTTCAAGTTAGGAATACCTGTAATGGCATTTGCTCAGCCAGCACAAGTCTAAAAAAGCAGATTGTGCAACATCTTGTGGAAAAGCTTGGTAGCCATTTGTAAAAACTTCTGAAAAGTTGGAGCCAAGGTAGCTATCAGGGTCATTGGTTAACATCCGCTCCAGTAGTAGCATTTGATAGGATCTTTCTTCTTAAAAAGAGCCAGTCCCTGGCGTGAGGGTCCTTTTGAACTCACAACTATTACTAGATTAGCAGTTAGGCGCTAAGGTCAGAGGTGCCTTCACTTAGTTTCAACATGTTTCAGTTGTAGCCCTACCTGGGTCGGGGTGTCTAGATTCACATCCTGACCTCTGACTACCTCACACTTGGATGATTGCAAGTGAACTGCAGCAGACAATGGCCAAGGTACTAGTCAGGAAGATCCATTAATGTAGGATCAGAATGGGACACTCACCACAGTTAGCTCGGCATGGCCAGTTGATTGCCACTAGCTTGCCACTGCCAAGTCATCTCTGCCAACTCACAGCCACAGAGTGTGTCAGGAAAGGCAGTGGGGAGATGGCAGCAGCCAAGTGCTTCCCATTTTCACATCCCCCACTGCCGCCACCTCTGTGCCAGGCTTTGAGCAGAAGAAGATGGGGACAGTGTTGGCAGTGGCAGTCAGGGTGAATGGCAGGGAGGCAACAGGAGCCAGGGGATTCCCATTTTCACACCCCCTGAGGCCTCCATGCTAGGCTTGGAGCCATCATTCCAGATGCCAATCTGTGTCAGGTTCAGAGCCACTGCCGATGCCGATGCACCAGGCTCAGAGTTCACCATGGCAGAGGCAGAAACGGGTTTGAAAATGGGAAGCCTCTGGCCGCTGCTGCCTCCCCAATATGCACTGCACTCTGCTCACCCACCCATCCAGTTCTTCTTCCTGTCGGCCACGGCAAGTTATCCCCTTGGCAAGTTGGCTGTGTGGAGTTGTCCTGTGGTGACTTGGTGGCCGTAAGTTGGCAGAGGTGACTTGGTGGTGAGGTGACGGCAGTGAATTGGGCGCACTGAGCTGGCCACAGCAAGTTGTCCTAGACCCTGTAAGATAACACCAATGTTCTGTTTACTACACCAGTTACCAGCAGGCCTCTAAGCCCAATTCAGAGTGTTGGTTACCCCCCATATAGCCTTGTATGATGTGACACCAGGATATATCTCCTTACTATGTGTAATTCTGCATGTTCACTATGATTCCACCCTGCAGAGATTCCACCCTGCACTGGAGAGTGAAGTAGCTTAGAACAAGAGACTGACTTTTTTTCAGTAGTGACCTCCTCTTTATAGGTATACTGCACTTAGTCATCCCATTCAATTATACTACACTACACTGCCCAGAGTTCTTGTGAAGAAGGGGACAACCTATAAGTACTGTTAATAACTCCATATATTATAAGCAGTAAATAAATTGGAATTTTCTCACAAAGCTGAAAATTAGTATCTGCAAGTGATAGTTTTGTGGTCCATTTACATTGTGTAACTCCTGGGATATGCATGGTTCAGCTTCGTTGTTGTTAAATAGGAATTGAAAGCAATTTCTTTATTTTATTTTATTTATTTTAATTAAATTTGTTAGGTGCCCATCTCACCACAAGATGGTAAGATTTTGAGAAGTAGAATAGCTGTACCAGTTCTCCTCATGGCCTGGTTGTCTTTGTATGCACTGCCAAGGTGTAGGGAGTTGAGAGCTTAGAAATGGCTGCTATATACAGTATGTTTCGTAGTCTTTTTTCTTATTGTTGCTGTACGAGCAAGAAAGTCAGATCTTGGACACCAAAGCAAAGTTTGGTTCCAGGTGAAGGTGAGGGATGGTTCCATTTGAGGTTGATACTAAGGATAAAATCCCCTTGTCTTGTGCAGCTAATATTATACTAATGTGCCTGAATGTTACCTGTTAACATAGAATTATTTTTATACAATGGGATTTTGGAATCATTTAAACTCAAATCAAGGAATTGGATTTCTCATTCCTCCCTGACATTAAGGCCAAAGTTTAGTGCCACAAAACTGGACAATAGCTGACCCTCCTTCTATGCCACTAATAATAGTCCTTACAATACAGAGTCTGCCAAATAAGAGCTAATGCACTTTGGGCCTCAGAAAACAAAATTAATAGCATCTCTAATGCTTTCTGTATAAACCTTGAAATTCCCATTTCATTAAAATTTCCCCCCCTCTTCAGCCCATAGCAGAGATTAGAATGTTTTGCCATCTGTGCAGATTAATGTTGATAAAAAAAGAGGGAAAGAACACTTCTGAGGAGGGGAGGGGAGGGGAGGAGAAGAACATATGCAGAACACAAAACATTAAATATCTTGTCTTGCCTTCTGCATCTTACACCTGCTTCACTTAATCATGTTGGTGGATTACTTGATTTCTTTTTTTGTTTTGCTTTGCTTTCGACAGACATCTGGATACTTCTTTTTTGCAAGGCTTTCTCAGACCATCGAGCATTGTGGCTTATGATGGCACAGAATTCGGTGTGGATTTGGGAAAGAACCAGCCGTGGCTTTCTGACCTGCTCTATTGCTTTGTGGACAAGGTTTCTTCAGTCTGTTAGTTGATGATATTGAAAGGCCAATGCCAGATGTGTTGTGTGAAAGCTTCTGGTTCTTTTTCCTCATGATCAAGTGAATATGGAGTAGTATATACACAGGATACCATTAATTAATTAATTAATCCTGCTAGCAGCAATAGTTGGGATTGAGATTCAGTCCTACAATGGATGGATTGTCAATATCCAGCAGAAGGGTGATCATGATTTTGAGAACAGAGAGCCACAGAAAAGTGACAAGGTTACAAATAAGTCTTGAATAACAGTTCTGTGCTGTACTACTTACAGGGAATGCACTGAGGTACTTTATGGATTGTCTTTATAATTGGAGGAGGGTGAGGGAAGAAATTGTTGATGTTATAGTAGCAGAATGCCTGTATACCCAAGGCAGGAGAGCAGGGGGAAAGCAAATAACTAAGAATTATAATGCCCACATTATTAAATTGAACCCTGTGTCTCTCATAAAAACTTAGGGGGAAATTCAGTAAACTTTTATTTATTTGTTTGTATGTTTACATAGGTAAAAAACAATGCTGGACTCCAAATAATTCTGGGCACTTTACTAATAAAAAGCAATGACCAGAACAATACAAAAGAATAATATGCATCCAGAAAGACTACATAAAACAGAACAAATTATACCTAACCAAATCTTACAGGACCCCCACCTACCATCTTGCCCCACAGCCTGGGGGAAAATATCAAGCTTCCAATGCTTCAGAGTACATCATCAGAGTGTGAAACATACAGTCTTTTAAGGGTGGGCACCATGACAGAGAAGTCATGCCTCCAAGGCTTCAATAAATTTATTAGAAGGAACCCAAATTTCACCCATTCTGCCACATTTTCTTACAAAATGGGCAGAAACAAAGTTAGGTGGTCCCTATGGAAGACCAAGCTGCAGGGAAAATGCTATCTTTCTTTGCTCCTATTTGAGCCTTTTCCATATCGCCAGGACAGCAGAATTGCTTATCTTGAAACAGGTAGAGGAAGAGACAAGAGTGTGTTTTGGAAGCTCAGCAGCAGCAACAACAACAAAGAAAGCAGCCAAGTAAAATAAGGCATTTTCTTCACAGAGACAGGTCTGGAGGAAAAAGGAGAGGCCCAGCAAAGCAAAGCCAAGCACAACATTGGGAGGGTGCCAGTGCCTTACTTGCTGCCCACTAAAAAAGAAGAAAATAACAATAGAAGAAACCCCAGAGAGAGATGATTTGAAGCAGACCTGGGTCTGTAAGAGTAAAACACTATTATATATTAATAATAGTTGTGGTATAGTAGCAATAGTAGAATGTATACTGGCAGAAGAAATAGTATCATATGCCATAGAAGTACAAGCAATAATATATGGTATAATAATAGTAATATATAGTTTAGAGAAAATTGTATAGCATAAATAGTAATAGAAATAGACTATACTAGTGGCCCCCAGCCTTTTGGGCACCAGGAACTGGTTTCCAAATGTACCCCTTTATGACAGTAAGTTATTCTCCAATGGAAAAAAGTAAATTTCTCAATGGTTTCTGTTGTGTCCTGAGCCTGCTGAAGCATTCAGCAGGCTCAGAAATGTTGCAAATGGTCCCGGGCAGAACAAAAGCTGCCCAGGACTAGACTGGCTGTCGCCAGCCCTGTGCGCATGCGCAGGGCATAAAAACAGCCAGATTCCTATTGGCTGATGCTGTCCCAGTTCAGGACAGTATAAAAGGCCTGTGTGCCTTTTTGTTCTCTCTGGTTGTAAGAAGTTAATAAACAAAGCTTGATGTTCACCATGTGTCTTCATTTAATGCCTGCGACCCGAAAACATAAAACTGGCGACGAAGGTGGGATCACTGCAGGCAAGAGGAAGATTTACAACTGAATCGAGGACTCACAGAAGGTCCTGAAGCTTGGGAAGTTGGCGTCCAGCTCTGCGACTCAGCCTGCCAATACAGCGTCACTGGAGGTGAGCTTGGCAAACGGACCCCTTCCCCCAGTAAGACGAGCCTTGCAGTGAAAGGCATTCACGAGGCCTGTGAAGACTTAAGATGTCGAAGATTGGCCGCTTATCTGACTTTGATGACTCCCACCCGGAGCGCTGGAATTCATATGTGGTGCAGGTGGAGAACTATTTTGGGGCCAATCAGATAAGGGAAGATGACCTTAAAGTGGCAACCCTGCTGTGTGTTTGTGGACAGGAAATGTTTGACATAGCAGAGAACCTGGTGGCCCCTGCGCTTTTAGAGTCAGTAACTTATACTGACTTGAAGAAAATGCTTAAATAACATTTCCAGCCTAAACTTTCTGTAACTGCTTGGAGGCAAGCGTTCGAGCAGAGAGACCAGAGGCTGGGTGAGTCTGCTGCGGACTTTATTGCTGCCTTAAGACAAGCAGCCAAGCCTTGTGAATTCAAGGACCTGGAAGAGAGGCTGCGAGATCGTTTCGTTTGTGGCCTACGAAGTAGGGAGCTGCAACAGAAGATCTTCACCAAGGAAGAAATTTCATTCCAAGATGCATTGAGAGAGATTGCAGCTGAAGTAGCAGCAGGCAGCACTGTGAAGGCTTTGCGGGTCACCAGAAATCCTCCAGCCACCGTGACCATCCATCAAGAGGTCGCTAGAGAAGATCCAGAAATGGATCCTGAAGAGGAGATGGATAGGCTACACCAGCCAGCTGAGAGAAGGCCGAAGGAGCATCCAAACAAGGCTTCAGCATCTCCCCAGTGCTTCTGGTGTGGAGGGCGCCACAAGCGCGCGGACTGCAGATTCCGCTCTGCCATTTGCCGGGCATGTGGCAGGCAAGGCCATATTGCCTCCATCTGTTTGGATCGCCAAAAGGTCCAACCTCAGGAAGAATTGCTTCGGAAAGGTACCAGGGTCCCCAGCCAACACAGGGTGGGTTTCTGCGCATTGCACAGGAGTATTCTGAGGACAGGGACACATAAGCCCCTTAAGAAAAAGCTTCGCATTGACGTGAAGCTGCAAGGGGTTCCCTTATCAATGGAGTTGGACCCTGTGTCCACTCTATCGATCATTTCACATGACATCTTCAAAAGGATTTGCAGCAGTAGTTCCCTTCGAGTCAAACTCAGGCCATCGAACTTAATCCTCACTGACTTCCAGAATTCCAGAGTCAGTGTGAAGGGGGAGACTACGCTCAAAGTGCAGCATGAGGCTTTTGAAGGCCTACTAGATGTGGCGGTAGTTGGGGGTGATCGCACGAGTCTCATTGGACTCGATTGGTTCGAGGCCCTTGGAATCCAAGTGACTGGGCTGCACAGCCTGCAAATGCTAGGCCTTGCAGAAGTCTGCAGGGAGTTTGCTGATGTGTTTAGCTCAGAGCTTGGCTCTTATAAGGGGCCTCCCATTGCCCTACGCTTAGACCCAACTATCACACCTATTAGGATTAAGCCTAGAAGGGTGCCTTTTGCTCTCAAGAGCAAAATTGATGCAGAGCTGGACAAGCTGCTCCAACAGGGCATCTTAGAACCTGGGGACTCTAGTCCATGGGAAACCCCCATTGTAACGCCTTTAAAGGCTAATGGAGAAGTCCGAATTTGTGCAGACTATAAATGTACATTGAACAAAGCACTGCAATAGCATGGATACCCAATCCCTGTGGTTAGTCACATTCTGGCCTCCCTCAAAGGGGGAGGGGGCACATTTTTGCAAAACTCGATTTGGCACAGGCCTACCAACAGCTACCTGTTGATGAGGCAACAGCTGAGGCTCAAACAATAGTAACACAGAGAGGAGCCTTTAAGGTTAAAAAATTGCAGTTTGGGGTTAATGTAGCCCCTGGCATATTCCAAAGTGTCATGGAGCGCACACTTCGTGGTATTCCTGGGGTCTGTCCCTATTTTGATGACGTCCTCATTGCTGGGGAGTCATCTCTAAATTTAGCTGAAAGATTAAGGGCTGTCTTGCTTCGTTTCCGCCAAGCAGGTCTGAAACTGAAGCAAGAAAAGTGTAAGATTGGAGTTACTTCCACTGAATTCTTAGGTTTCAGAATTGATGTTCAAGGCATCCATCCTGGTGAATCGAAGCTTCAAGCGATTCAGCAGGCCCCAAGTCCAAAAGTGAACTGCAAGCTTTCTTGGGGCTCTTAAATTTCTATCACACATTTCTTCCACACAAGGCTGCAGTGGCAGAGCCATTACACTGGCTCTTAGATAAACAAGCTCCATGGCAGTGGACTAAAGTCCATGAAAGGAGTTTCAATGAGGTTAAGGCCTTGCTCTCTTCAAATGCTGTATTAGCGCATTTTAATGAGCAACTGCCTGTATGCATCGCATGCGATGCAAATCCCTTATGGGTGGGAGCAATACTTAGCCATCTGAAGGCTGATGGGACACAAGTTCCTGTAGCCTACTACTCAAGGACTCTGTCATCTGCAAAGCGGAATTACGCTCAGATTGACAGAGAAGCTTTGGCCATAGTGGCTGGCATAAAGAAATTCCCTGATTTCTTATATTGCCGCCATTTCACAGTCTACACAGACCATAAGCCTCTGCTGGGTTTGTTTACTACTAACAAACAGACACCACACATTATTCCTCCACATATGCTGAGATGGTCCATTTTCCTGTCAGCATATGACTACACTGTAATTCACAAACCTGGAAAAGAGATGGGCCATGCAGATGGCCTCAGCAGATTACCTCTAAAACAGATAGAGGCAGATCCTGCTCCTGCTATTACTATTCTTTCCATTCAGGAGTTGCCTGAATCTCCTCTCAATGCTAGGGATGTGGCTGCTGAAACTGCCACTGATCACATGCTCACACGTGTGCTGACATGGGTGTTGTCAGGATGGCCTGACATGTGTCCAAATACTGAGTTTCAAAGCTTCTGGCAAAGGAAGCACAAATTTTCCACTTTCAAGGGGTGCCTGTTATGGGGTAGTAGGGTAGTCATCCCTGCCTCATTGAGGTCTAGAATCTTGCTCTCTCTGCATGAGGGACATCCAGGCATAGTAAGGATGAAAGCGCTTGCGCGTAGCCATCTCTGGTGGCCTGGGCTCGATAAAGCCATTGAGGCACAGGTGCACAGGTGCCAAGTGTGCCAGCAGTCAAGGCCTGAAATGCCTCAGGCCCCAGTACATAGGTGGAGGAAACACAAACCCCATGGTCATGGGTACATATACATTACGCTGGGCCCTTTCAGGGGCAATTCTTCCTCCTCCTCGTTGACAGCCATTCCAAGTGGCTAGAGGTTGTTCCTGTTTCCTCCACTACTACTGCCAGGACCATCCAGGTGTTGAAAGGGATCTTTGCCTCACATGGACTTCTAGATGTCCTGGTTTCAGATAATGGCCCCCAATTTATCTCTTTTGAGTTCCAGGTTTTTCTTCAGGCCAACTTGATCCAGCATGTGACCTCTGCTCCATTCCACCCATCTTCCAACGGCCAGGAAGAGAGGATGGTGCGCACTACCAAAGATGCTCTAAAGAGACTCACTTACAGCAGCTGGCATCACAGGTTAGCTGATTTCCTTCCTTTCCATCGCACCACACCTTGTACAGCCACAGGGAAGAGCCTAGCAGAACTCCACTGGGGTCGCCGCCTCATCATGAAACTGGACAGGTTGCACCCAGACCGGGTGACTTCACAGGTGTCACAACCGCGGGCACCTAGCAGACTATAGGTGGGCGATCCAGTCTGGGCAAGGAACTATGGACCTGGACATCTCTGGGTCACAGCAGTGATATGCAAAGTCTCTGGACCGCTGTCATACGAAGTGGCCTTGGACGATGGGCGCGTCATCAGATGACACATTGACCATCTGTGTTGGAGGCTCTCTAGCAATGTTTCCATGCCTGGCTCTGCTCTCAGGGGGGAGGAGGACCATAATTTGCACTCTAGGCCACAGTCTCCCAGCTCCAGCAGTTTCTCACACACTAATGCACATGTCCCAGTGACAGAATGGGGGCATTCTCATAATTCAGCTATTGCTCCCAACAGGGAGTCTCCGGAAAGGGAGTCATCCCACACATCAGTTATTGCTCCAGACAGGAAGTCGCACCGGGGGTATCCACACATTTCAGCTAATGCTCCAAACAGGGAGTCCCAAGGAAGGGGGTTTGCCATGGAGGCGGCTCCTGACTCTGGCACCTCTGACTCATACACGGGGTATTGGGGCACATCCACCACTCAGGCCACTCCAGCTGTTGGTCTTGGGCTCGAGGGACAGTGCTCCCAAGAGGAGTCCATTGTGGATTAGAGGAACACCACCCCACCATGGGACTTGGGGAATTCCACCCCCCAAGGAACCCTGGCTTGGGCTTAGAGCAGCGGTTCTCAACCTGTGGGTCGGGACCCCATTTGGGTTCAAACGACCATTTCACGGGGGTCGCCAAACAACGCAGTCCGCCATTTTTCCCCCTTTTCCTTAGCTGTGCTATTCCCTTTTATTCTATTGGCTTTTGAAAGCCAATAGAATAGACTCTCTTGAATAGAGTCTAATTCTATTGGCTTTCAAAAGCCAATATGAATTGTCCAGGCTGTCTCTGCCCTGCTGAGCCCGCCAAAAGTCCCATTCTGCAAACGGTGCTGCAAGTTGTCTGCAGCGAAGGCGAGCTGTCTGGAAGTTTCCACCCCTCGCTGCTGAGCAACTACTAAAAATGTAAGTAAAAGAGGGCCAGGGGTGGGAGATGGGAGGTCGGCGGGTGCAGGGAGGGTTGCTGGCGCGTGTGGGGCCTGGTGGGTGCCTTACCTCCCTTGGGCTGGGCCAGCTGGTGGCCCAGCCGGTGGTCAGCCTGCGCTGTCTCTGCCGCTTGCCAGCTACGCCTTGGCCGGCGTAGGGGGCGGCATGCATGTGCTCCCGGGCAGGGAAAGTCCTCGACTTACAACCAGTTGGGTAGTCCTTGACTTACGACCGGTTGGGGGTCACGGCATTAAAAAGGTTGAGAACCACTGGCTTAGAGGGTCCAGACAGTCAGCATCTGGGTGGGTCACCTGGGTCTTTGGGGCATCAAAGTCCTGGTCTGCCTAGCCTGGCAGGTGAGCTAGCAGGCCAGGCACACTCACTGGCCATCAGAAGGTCACAACGGGCCAAGGGCCCACCTAAACATCTTGAGGATTATGTGAGGTTTCTGTCAATTCTAAGGGAACCTTACTAGTCCTTAAACAAGATGCAGAGCAAACACTCACTGTACTAAAGACTTTCTTTAACTAGGAAAATGGAATGAATAATTGCCAGTTAAGTATAAATGGCAAAAAAAAAACCTAGAGCAAATAGATAAATTTGTGTATCTTAGTAGAATGTTTGCTAAAATGGGAAATGAGTGGAAACATTTTAAGAAGAGAAGTAGTGGTTTGCATGTGGTCTGATGTAAGGAATGGAAAGAATCAAACCGTGTGCGTATAGCTGGTCCTCAGTTAAAGACCACTAGTTCAGTGACTGTTCAAACTTGGAACAGCAATAAAATGAGTATATTTATGATTGGTCCTTAGAATTCCAGCTGTTGCAGTGTCTTGTGGTCACATGATCACCGTTTGTGACCTTCTTTGCCAACTTCCAACAAGTGAAGTCAATGGGGAAGCCGGCAGGAGGTCGCAAATGGTGTCCATGTAACATCCTCACTTAATAACCTGCAGTGTGATCACATAGCATCACAGTTTACAACCGTGACATTTAGCGATGAGAATTATGATGGTCCCCATTACCATCATAAAACAGAGGGCGACTAGTAAAGGACAAGTGCTTCCGAGAGCTGGTTATTTCAAGAGAAACAAAATGAAGTTGAATGTTACAAAAGTTGGATTCATAAGAATTGTGAGTGGTAAAACAAGAAGAGATTAGGTCAAGAATGAATGTGGACTGATTACAAAAGTGAATGGTTAAAGTACTTGGGGTGTATAGTATAGCCCAAGTAGACTTGAACCTATCCATATCCACAGAGTCTATTTCCTTGCTGCTTAGATTCACTCATGTTTACATCCTGAGATATAGCCAGAGATTAATTTTATCAAACTACAGCACTCTTTTTTGTTTTGTTGTCGTTGCTACTTACTGAACTCAACATAGCACCCCCAAAATGTGTAAATATTTTCTTATCAAAAGCACCCCCACCATCCAACAGTGAGTACATGATCTTGAGATAGGTAGACAGATAAATAGGATAAATATACACATATATACACACTCACACACAAGTTCATACACAAAACACACTCATTTGCTGCAGCCTGCTTTATATTGTCTATTGGGGACACTGCTTTGCTGGCATTTTTCACTGAGCTAAGCTGGAATGGGTTATTTTGTGGCAAAGTTTCCAGCAACTATATAAATTAATTAATTTTGGCCAATTCTCTTTGGTGGATTATTTTAAAATGAGAGAAAGCAAAAAAAAAAAAAAAAATAGAGGGCAGGAAGCAGTGTTCTCATCTTGAACTGGTTTTGTGTGTCTTTGTCACATATATATAGTAAGGTGATAAAGGCCCTCAGTGTATTGTCAGTGTTAAGATTGCCTTCAATGTTTTTCTCTTTTAACTATTGGAGTTAGATTTTATTTCAAGACCACCCTGGGTTTTCCTGCAGTGACAACTAATGTGAAAGAACAATGTGTAATTGATAGGTTAAATGAAGTTAGCATGCAATATTGAACAGGAATAAATTCAGGAAATAAACAAACTGCAATTTCTATGAAGCAAGAAGTAAATTGAACCTTTGTCATTCTATATTTGAAAAAGCTGCCATGAGTTAAAAGGCAATTTTCCTGTCTAGCTGAGGATTTCTGCATACATATTCCTAGCTTGAATGAAAATATTGTACAGCATGGTGTCAGGAATTCTTTGTTATATAGCCCATAGTCAATGCTGCAGGTGCACACAGTTTTGTGAGTTGTTTTTTTGTTTGTTTGTTTTTTGTTTTTACAGCAATTCTGTTATTCCGGGGGAGCCAGAGACTGGATTCAGTGATCCCTGCATACAGTATACTTACTGTTTCATCAAATAAAAAGGGATGGGATCTCAACATTTAAAACAAGACTATGTGGATATGTGGTCTCTTAAATTAAAACCAATGAATAAAATCTGGCTTGGGAACTGCCCAGAGTTGGTTATAAGATGGACAGCTATATAAATGTTTTAAATAAAACAAATAAATTCTGCTACAATCAGTGATATAACCACTCTGAATTTTAGCAGAGCAGGGCCATCTTCAGTACTTCCATTTGAAAGTAGCTCTCAGCTGATCTTTAATTAGTGCTGCAATCGATTGCACAGGAGTATTAGTAATATAATATTGCTTGTGCTAGCTTGTTTTCTGTTTTGTAGTTTCATTTTAATACCCCATAGCAATATGGACTAGGTGATATTTAATAACCTCCAGCAATATAATTGCAACTGTTTTACAGTTTCTCTGTGGTTTCCTACATTTATTTTGTCTTGATCTCTTGGCATAGCAGCATGTATGAATAATGCACAATTTAATGGAATTGTAATTTAAATGCAATTAGAATAAACTCATCATTGGGGAAGCTCAGCAATGATACTGACACTTGGAATGATTCTGATTGTCTTTTAATTGTCTTTTTAATGGAACTGTGAGTTTAAATTGATGGTGTGACTTTAAAGGTAAACTCAACATGCCAAGCATATTTGCATCATTCTAGTGTGTTGGTTGTCAAACTTTCTATTACATTTCTGCTACAGGATCCTGGGGTATATGTTGGAGCGAATTTACACTGCAGTATCAGAATTCTTCACAACAATTGTTCCCAACCATATTATCATCCTGAATATTATTTATTTATTTATTTATTAAATTTATATACTTTTATATATGCCTATAATATTATGACCAAATGGGCCAAACATTTAATTTCTAGAGATAGGAGATTATCTAGAAAGTTATTAGAGATTCTGGGCCAAGAAGTTTTGAGTAGTTGGAATTTTGTGGGTTTTACCACTGTCTCTCAAAATCACTCTGCTCATTTGCAGCCTACACACGAGACCACAAAACTATAGGAGTAGTATTTCAGCCTTGACTCAGTGACTTTTTCAGGTTTGTACAAGTTGCAAAGAAAAATCAATTCCTCCATTCTTCATTCTGCTCCATTCTTCATCTGCTCACTGCTCATTGATAACATTTTGAAGCACACAGAAATCATTGGGACATAATGGTGGTTATTTTAGAATAATGCATTCAAGACTTTGTGCAAGTAACTTGTCATCTCTTTCTTGTAATCATGCAATACCTGGGTTTCCTCTAACCCAGGGGTCCCCAACCTGTGGGCTAGTGGGCCACAGCCGCTTGGCCACCGGGCCATGTGAAGGGATGGCCGCTCGCACATGCGCATGCACTCACCTCCCTCACGCTAGTGCCACCCAGAATATCCCATGGCACTAGCACTATTCCGACCCCAAGTGTCCCCCCAGCGCTAGCGCCACCCCAAGCATTCCACCAGCACTAGCACCGCCTCACCCCTGAGTGTCCCATTGGCACTAGTGCTGCCCATAATATCACTCCAGCACTAGCACCCACACAGTCCCATTTGTATGTGCACATGTACTCACATGTGGCCATTTGCATGTGCGCATGCGCTCACGTGCGGCCCATTTGCATGCACGTAGCAGTGCCTATCTCCCTTTCCAGGCCGCCAAATCAAAAAGGTTGGAGACCTCTGCTCTAACCTTACTTTCTAGATCATGCAAGGACACTATAGGAAGATTCCACAGATGTGTTTTCTCCTAATAAGCTTCCATCATGAGGTCTTTAACATCTGTACTCTGATCTTTTGGATGTATAGCCCCAGACTGCAAAGCATACAAATTATGTGACAAGATGGTAGCTTGTTAAAGAGCGACCCAACCTGGAAGTAAGTAGATTTTTTTTGCAAATCAGTACAATTAATCAACGCGATAGCTTGCCTTCTGGAGTTGTGGGTGCTCCATTGCTGGAGGTTTTTTAAAAAATAGAGTGGACAACCAATTGTCCAGAATAGTATAAGGTCTCCTGGCTTGAGCAAGGGATTGGACTAGAAGACCCTGAGGTCCCTTCCAGCCCTATGACTATATATGTTCTAAGAATATGGAGAGCAAATTCCACTATAGCACATTGGCTGATTTAGCTGAAATGCTTCACATAATATGATGCTTTTCTGAGTTGGATCTGCACATTAGGGAGCTGCCTCCATTACTATAGATCTATTTTTAAAGTGCAATAAGTAAGAGCATGTAATCCTGTCAGTTATTAATTATTTCTACTGATGATGTTCTGTTACCTGAAAACAAATACCAAAAAAGGCTCCAAATAATTGCTTCTTTTCTCCCCCCAAAAAGTCTCAACCAAGCAAAAAAAAAAAAAAAAAGTGGTGGTGGGGAGGGAGATTGTAGATATTGTCATCTGATTATGTTAAATGTTTGTGGTTTAGGAGATTTTTCAATTTTATCTAAATATAAAATTACTTGCAGCTGAGGATTAAAGATAAAGGTTTAATGCAGGAAAGCTGATTTAAGACTGAGAATCTTTCTGAACAGCATCCATTTAAAAGTTAATCTTTGGTTATCTCTGAAGCTGATTACCTAACATATAAGACCTATAAAAATGGGTTTCTTTTGTTATTATGCAACAGAGAACAATTTTGTTTATCTGCATGTGAATGATCACAATGCAATATGCATTGGATATGTGCGGAGAAAGCAAATAAATATTTACCTGCGGAGAGAATCTTCCTCTCAAGTTAAAAAAAAAAAAAAGGAACCAGATTGCAGCAGCATGTCATTTTTTTCTCTGACAAACAGGATGGTGGCAGTGTCATGTCATTAGAAATGGAAAGCAACTCTGAAAAGATAGTTGAGCCCTTCTTTTGTGACTCTGGGATGATCACCACCCAAGAGAGGTTGTGTCAAATTATACATTTGATCTTGGCCCAAAGCCTTTGCTATTTAAAGATGCCCTGACACAGCATGCGCTGGTGGGTTATTTTCAGTCTACACTGTAAAAAGCCTTCATCGGCTTCACAGGCTATTGCATACCTTTTGTAATTATTTAGTTTTAAGGGAAAGGCATCAATTTAGGTTATCACTACACACACATACAGACATACGTATATATGTATAGTAGGCAATTGGATCAGCAAGGGGATAAAAAGAACTTCCCACCCCCTAAGCCCCACTCTGAGGACACTGGCAGAGGACCAGCGAAAGCTAAGTTGTTTTAATTTTTGTATATAACTGTTTTTATTGTTTTAAATGTGGTTTTAACAATAAATAATTGGAGTATACTCTTCCCGGAGATCGAAGATTGCATCATTGAACAAATATGCCCGGGATTCGTATTTTTATAACCATTAAGGACATGTATATACACTATATATATCTATTCATTACATACAAATGTTCATGCACACGCAGACACGCAACTTTCACAAAATACATTGAAAACAAATTCATATACCTGTGGATATTAAAGGACATGATCTATACATTTCCTGCTCCTACATCTTGTTTAATGTTATTTATAGGCATATGATTATTATAGCTTATCACCTACTCAGTATAAAAGAAATATATTTGTCATGCACATATTCTTTATAAGAGCCTCTTGTTTTCTTTTCACGTGCGTTTTCTTTCTCATGCTAACATCCACATAACATAGAACCAAAAGAGATTTATTTCCATTTCTAAATGTGACCAGTCCTCAAGAGTACAAATAATGTACATGGGGATTATTTTAATTTTGGATTGAATGCTGCATCTTGCATTTTATTCCATTCCCCTCATTTTGAAAAGGAACATTTTAATAATGTTACTAAACTAACACATATGGCTTTTTCTATGGTGCTTTCCAGATTTATTCATGCAGAACATCATCTGACGTTCTATCTATCTATCTATCTATCTATCCATCCATCCATCCATCCATCCATCCATCCATCTCTTTTTCTTTATTTATTTAAAACATTTAGATAGCCACTTAATCTTACATTGAACTCTGACTGGCTGCCAGTTACTTCTTATGCACCATTCCAATTTGTACTGCTTTTTCCCCATGTTTTTTAAAGGTATGGATTTAGAATGGCAAATGCCAGAGAACATGATTCATTTAAGCACCCTTTTGCTGTGCTTTGCTTTGCTTGGATGAAACAATTTCAGTGTAAAAGAGCATTAGATTCAGGTGGATATCTTTTGCATCTTTAATTCTGAAGGGTTGTGTGCCAACAATATTCTAAAATAAGCCTTGATTTAATGGACCGCTTGGGGGAGGAAGTATCTATTAAATTAGTGGTTCTCAACTTTCCTAATGCCGCGACCCTTAATATAGTTCCTCATGTTGTGGTGATCCCCAACTATAAAATTATTTTCGTTGCTACTTCATAACTGTAATTTTTCTACTGTTATGAATAGTAATGTAAATATCTGATATGCAGGGTGTATTTTCTTTGTTACGAATTGAACATAATTAAAGCATAGTGATTAATCACAAAAACAATATAGCAATGCTCGCTGGAGAAGCTTACTCTTCCTTGCTCAAAAATGTTGGGAGGGAGGGAAGGGGAAGGAAGGAAGGAAGATTGAAGGGGAAAGGAAGGAGATGGAGAAGGAAGGAGATTGAAGAGGAAAGGAAGGAAGGAGGGAGAAAGATTGAAGTGGAAGGGATGGAGATGGAAGGAAGGAAGGAAGATTGAAGGGGAAAGGAAGGAGATGGAGAAGGAAGGAGATTGAAGGGGAAGGAAGGAAGGAGAGAGATTGAAGGGGAAGGGATAGAGATGGAGATGAAAGGAAGGAAGAAAGATTGAAGAGGAAAGGAAGGAGATGGAGAAGGAAGGAGATTGAAGGGGGAAGGAAAGAAGGAAGGAGAGAGAGATTGAAGGGGAAGGGATGGAGATGGAGATGGAAGGAAGGAAGGAAGATTGAAGGGGAAAGGAAGGAGATGGAGAAGGAAGGAGATTGAGGGGGAAAGGAAGAAAGGAAGGAAGCAAGCAAGCAAGGAAAAGCAAGGAGAGATTGAAGGGAAAGGGAACGGGATGGATGGATGGATGAAAGGAAGGAAGGAAGGAAGGAAGGATTGATCTTTGGAGAGTCATGTTTTTCCAGATGGTGATGAACTGCAACTCCCAGCATTCCCCACTCTTCCACAGTGCTTTTTAGGGCTGCTGGGGATGGTAGTCCAGTAAGGTCTGGAGATACACACAGATGCCTTCCGATGGCGAGGGAGGGAGGCCAGGTGGCACAGGGGAGGCTCCGGTGTGATGCGGAGGGTGGCTGGGGCAGAGCACCTCCAGGCAACCAGGAGGCATAGGGACTGGCTCAGCGCCGCAGCTCAGCTCAGCTAGCAGCAGCAGCGCATTGCTAGAGCAGGATGGGAAGAGAGGGGGCAGTGGTGGCAAGTCCTGAAAGCAGTGTCCACACGTTCAGGGTGCAAAATGCCTTAGACAGTTTGGCTCCCCCACCCCTTTATTTACTGATCTGCCACAAGCTCGTGCAAACAAGCCCCGAGGAGTTCTGAATGAGTGGCCGTTTAAAAAAAAAAAATCTTTAAGCAACGAGGCAAAAAGGGGAACTCTCTCACGACTCTCTTTTTTCCCTTTCTCAGCAACTGGAAAGGCAGCAGCCAGAGACGCTGCTGCACAAAGGGAGGTGGAGAGAGGGGTGAGGGGGAAAACCTCACTCAACTTTCATCTTTATCAGATCTGGTTCCCTTCTGGTTGACTCCCACCCACCCACCCACCCCCTTCACCTCCCACTACAGATTGACGCTACCCCTCAGGAGTATTTCGCCAGGCTTTTTTTTTTTTTTTTATCTTAGCCCTGTGCTTCTCCTAGACCACAGGTCGGCAATCTGAGGCTCCGGAGCCGCATGCGGCTCTTTGAGCCTTCCCCTGTGGCTCCCAGCCTCCTCTGCCTTTGCAGAGAGAGACAGAGACAGAGAGAGGCAATTGCGCTTCCCTGCTTCTCTCTCTCTCTCTGTGTGTGTCTCTGTGTGTGTGTATGTGTGTTTGTGTGTGTGTGTTTGTGTTTTTTTGTGTGTGTGTGTGTGTGTGTGTATGTGTAAAAGAGAGTGCACTCACAGTATTCTCCGAGGAGCTGAAAAGCTTACTGGGCGGAGCTCCTCCCTTTGCTGCGTCTCTGCAGGAAGCAGGAAGCAGGAAGGGCAGGAGAGAGCTAGCTAGCCCAGCTAGGCTGACTCAGGAATTCTGGGAGTTGAAGTCCATGAGTCATAAAAGAGACGAGGTTGCTTGTTGGACAACAGTTTGAAGCTTGCCAGGTGAGCAGCAGATAGGAGGGGGGGGAGAAAGAGAGAGAGAGAAAGAGAGGGAGAGAGAGAGAGAGAGAGAGAAAGAAAGAAAGAAAGAAAGAGAGCGGGGGGGAGGGAAGAGGAGTGGCAGACCAAGGGCAGATAGAGAGGGAGGGAGAGAGAGACAGAGAGAGAGAGAGACCCTTTTGACATCTAAAATGAAGATAACACTGCATATATCCTTTTTTTACGTGTATGTGTGTGTGTGTGTGTGTGTGTGTGTGTGTATACACATTCATACATACATATACATATATACACACATACATATACATACACACACAAACACACACACACCTATAATAAAGGTAAAAAAGGATATATGCAGTGTTATCTTCATTTTAGATATCAAAAGGGTTTTGCGGCTCCCAGTGTTTTGTTTTTGGTGGGAAACGGGTCCAAGTGGCTCTTTAAGTGTTTTGGGTTGCCTACCCCTGTCCTAGACGGAAGCCAGGCAAGAGGACCTGAAAGACACCGAGTAGGAGATTCATAGCCGTGGTGACGCGGCAGTAGCTGCTCTGCGATGGGTAGCGCAGCCCCACCATGCTGCTGAGGCGGCTGCTTTCCTGTCTGACCGAGCTGTCTGGCAGAGCTAGCCTTGAGCAGAAATTCTCACTAGTGTCTCGGTTCCTAAGACCATCAGAAATATGTGTTTTTCGATGGTCTTAGGCAACCCCTGTGAAAGCATCGTTTGACCCCCAAAAGGGTCGCGACCCACAGGTTGAGAACCGCTGTATTAAATAAATATATAAAATTCCTTAATCTGAATTTAATCACTTGCATCCATTTACACTATTTGTAAATGATGCATTTGATGTAAGTGCCATACTTTTCAGTCAAAAATTTCATTTAACAAACAGTCTGTCAAATGGTGGTGAAATTTGAATGAAAAATGTGTTTGTTTTTTTATCTCAAGTCTACTAAATCATGATTTACTACACCTGGAAAGGCTCTATCACCAGGCAGATAATTCCATGAGCACTTGCCCCTCCCTTTTTTATTGGAGATGCTGTCTTAAAATAGCTGCCAACTCCAGACATTTAGCATTTTTAGGCAAAATTCCTTGCAGTTTTAATTGAGCTGGATTTCATCCTAAGCCTTTGAGTTTCTGTGTACATGTAGTCTTCAACTTACAATCATGTGTTTAATGACTTTTTGAAGTTACAACGGCACTGAAAAAAGTGATTTATGACCATTCTTCAGATTTACAACGTTTGCAGCATTCCCATGGTCAAGTGATCAAAATTCGGATGCTTGGCAACTGGTATGTAAAAAAAGTTCTGTGACTAAATCTCTGTTATCAAATTCAATCTTTAGATTCTCATCTCACATATTTTAAGGTGCATGACCGTGAAATGGGCTGCATAGAAATTAAACAAATATCCTCTAAGTGTAAGGGATTCTTGTCAAGAATTCATTTTATACTGAGATACATGATCAAAGGCACGGGTTAATGGATAAAAAATGATGGGTTCCTTTCTGTTTTGATGAGTGCTTGCATGTATATTTCTGCCTGTCCGGAGGACATTGAAGAACATTAACATTCGGAAGGCAGCAGGCCCAGATAATATCCCTGGGCGTGTTCTTAGGGAATGTGCAGATGAGTTGGCTTGTTCTTACAAATATTTACAATCTTTTATTGCAGCAGGCATTGGTCCCATTGTGTTTTAAGATAGCCATTATTTTGCCAGTGCCCAAAAGGTCTACAATTACGGGTCTCAATGATTACTTTCTGGTTGCACTTAACATCCATCATTATGAAATGTTTTGAGAGGCTGGTAAGAATATTATTGTATCTAGCCTCCCTCCAGAATTTGACTTGCTTCAGTTTGCTTACTATCCAAATCTCTCTACAGAGGATGCTATTTCTTCTGTTCCCCATCTGAGCTTGGAACACTTAGAGAAAAGAAATACTCATGTGCATTTGTTGTTTGTCAACTTCAGTTCAACATTTAATACAATTTTTCCTTAGCATTTAGTAGACAAACTGGGCCTTTTAGGCTTTAATATAATATTTCTAACACCATTTTCTTGACCACAGGTTCTCTTCAAGGCTGCTTCCTAAGTCTGCTGTTGTTCACTCTGTTGACCCATGACTGTTGTGCAAGGTTTGCTACCAACCATATTGTGAAGTATGCAGATGATACAACAGTAGTGGGCCTTATTCAAGATGACAATGAGGGTGCTTACAGCAAGGAGGTAGAGGGTTTGCGAACTGGTATAATAAAAACAGCCTAGTTTTGAATGCTGGAAAAACTAAAGAGATCATTGTTAATTTCAGAAAAGGCAGGCACAGCCACACTCCTTTGTGCATTAATGATTCACCTGTGGAGATGGTTACTAGCATCAAATTCCTGAGTGTGCAACTAACCATAAGTGGCTTGGTTACTCAACAGGGAGACACTGGTAAAGCTGGCACAGCAGCGCCTGCATGTTCTGCTTCGCATGAGAAAAATACATTTTCTTCCCCTGTCCTTACCACTTTCTATATAGGGACGATCGAGAGCATCCTGTCACATTACATTATAGTCTGGTTTGGAAGCATCACTGCTTCAAACAGATAGGCGGTACAAAGAGTGGTGAGGATGGCAGAAAAGATTATTGGCAGTTCACTTCCTTCCATCCAGGACATAGCATGTAAATGTTGCTTGAGCAGGGTCTGCAGGATTGTCTGGGACACTGCACATCCTCTTTGAGACTTGTTTTCCTGGACTTCTGGTTTTGCATCCAATATCTCAGGGGCTGCCATAAAGAAGAGGGAATTAAGCTATTTTCCAAAGCACCTGAAGGCAGGACAAGAAGCAACGGGTGGAAACTCATCAAGGAGAGAAGCAACCTAGAACTAAGGAGAAACTTCCTGACAGTGAGAACAATTAATCAGTGGAACAGCTTGCCTCCAGAAGCAGTAAATGCTCCAACACTGGAAGTTTTTAAGAAGAGACTGGACAGCCATTTGTCCGAAATAGCGTAGGGTTTCCTGCCCGAGCAGGGGGTTGGACTAGATGACCTCCAAGGTCCCTTCCAACTTTACTACTATTACTATTACTATTACTAGCTCCGCACCCCTTGGCTGATATCGCCCTACCTGGGGACCCTAAAATGAGTCTAAAGTCACCCGGAGAGGTGACAAAGAAGGAGGGGCACCCCAATGATGGTGGAACAATGGCAGTCAATCCGTTCGATCCAGGGGAAGCCCTCCAACCCGACAGGAGAAAGGCTGGCCACACTTTGGTGACCAGCCCAAGCTACCGGCAGCCAAAGTCCAAAGGCACTAACCAGAACAATGGTAAACAGCGTGCTTGGAACTGGGTGAGAGGTTTGATCTCCTATTTTGTATTTGATTCCCAGACTACACCCCCACCCTCCCATAGACAGAAGCAGCGAATTAAATTTTATGGGGAACAGAAATATAATGGAATGAGGTTAATAATACTACAGTCTGGATAAATCTGAAAACCATGAAAAATTTTAAAATTTTACATCTGAAAGAGTATTGATGAAATCAAAAGAAAATAATCCTTTGCTTTAAAAGTTGGAAAAGGAATAGCTACTGACATCTAGTGGAGAATTAGAGTATAAAACTATAGCTGCATTGACTTGAAATTGGCAAGACACCCAGAAATAGAGAATAACTTGTTTCTTTGAACATCAGTGATTTCTAACTAAACAGAAAACAGCTGGGAACAAAGGAAAGAAAATACACTGGGCTATTTACTACAGAGTGAGAACTATATTTGTTTAGAAGCTATTGACCTTCTGGGATTATAAATATACTGAGTTGTGATTTTCAAGCCCAAGAACTGTTTGCAGAAAAAAAAAACTTTGACTTTTGGCTAATCTTTCAGGGGAGGAGTTACTGGAAAGCTTTCAAGTGGTTAAACATTCTGGACTGAAATCTTGGCTGGCTGATAATTGTAAGACCCCTGAATAGAAGAACTGTTACAAAATACTGCTTTCAGTGATTTTGATAATTGGAAACATATTGGATTATAAAACCACATATAAAGATAACTACATAAGATTTGGTTGTTTAGATTTTAGGTGGCTGGTTTGAGAAGGCTAATCAAAGAGACTATAGTACCGGTAAAAAACAATCTAGAGGGGGGAGACAAAATGGGTGTTGTACATTTACCTAAAAGTGACAGGAAACCACACCTAATACTCCCTCCTGAAGACCTCAGCCAGGAACATGAGAGATCTGGAGGAGCAATGACTCAAGATAAAACAAATACTTTTCAGGAGAAAATGTATACAACGCTGTGACAGATTCAAATGACAAGTGTTTCAAATCATGAGGAGATTAAAAACAACTTTGAGGACATAAATGGGCATATCTAACTTAAACTTACAATTAAAAAACTCAAAAAATGACAATAAACAATGAACAAACAAATCAGATAAAGAACACAAACTAGAGGAAAGTGAAATATGGAAATATGGAAGCTACAAATGAAGAGAACTATAACTTAATACAAATAAAAGAAAATCTGCAAGATTTTACTACAACAGAGGAAATAAAAGAGATCAAAACAATATATAAGTACTATAATACTTTTTACAATATATGAAATGTAAAAAATATTGAGATGATGTATGTAAATGAAAAGTTTGGATATTTAAGGGTAATTAATTTTAAGAAAATTATGACTGGTAAGAGTGGTTTGAATATAGTGGGGAAATTAAGCTTAAATAAGAATCTTGAAAACAGGACACATAATGACTTAATAAGATGACTTTTATAAATACAATTGAAATATAAGCTGATTAAAAAAGATGTTATATGTTGATGTTATTGTTAGTTGTACAAATATTAGAAAAATGTTTATATTCAACATTGTATGTATCAAAAATACTAAGAATTATATTTGTTTAATGCAGACAAAAGGAGAATACTACTGGAAGAAGAGAAGATCAAGAAAATACATCATTGACTAACATATTGATTAATTATAGAAATTAATTATTAATGGTTGTTTTTAAATATATGAACCCAGACAACACACTGTTTGCTAAGCACTAGGGATTGTTATTGTAAAAAATCAATAAAATATAATAATAATAATAATAATAATAATAATAATAATAATAATAATAATAATAATAATAATATCTGCTTTCCTTGTTACCTTCTGGGAGGAGGCTTCATGGTATTCAAAGCAGAACATCCAGATTCAGTCACAGATTTGTTCCATACAGTATCAACCTTGTGAACTCTCAAGCTTCGTCTTTCCACTATGTATTCAAGATGGATAGTGATTAATATTTATATGTATTTGTATGTAAGGGTGTAGGTATATACATATGTATGTATATAGCATGTTTATATGTGTGTTTTGAGAGCAACCAGCAAAATTTCATTTTTAATGTGTGCCAGTGTGCCCACAGTAAAAAATGACAATAAAGGTTATCTTATCTGGTCTATCTTGGGAGGGAAAGCATAGACAATTTTGTGAAGCATGAAAGGCAGAACAGAAACTATCCAAGTTAAGCTGGATAGTTTCTTCTGAAAATTCAGTTTAAAAGTCCTTGGTTGTCTGAGACAGGTGTACTTTTTAAGGTTCATTAATTCTAAATATCAGAATAGTAAAGGTCTTTCTGTGTATCGCCATCCAGGCAAGCTTGTAATAAGATGGAGGCCTTATCTGTGCCTTACAGACGGGTATCATGAGATACTTGCGCACTCAGTGCTTCAAGAATTCCTTCTCTGTTCTTTTCTTCTTGTCTCCCTTTTCTTTCTTTCCCCCATAGTCCCACCTCTCTCCTTCCTGATAACATCTGGTTTTGTGCCTATCTTGGAAAATATTTCAACAGACCAACTTCTCATAGGCCCAGTCTTTCATCTTCGCTCAATTTAATTTCATATTTAAATTCCGTTCAATTTTTTTCTTCTCCCTAAATATAAACTCTTTTTTTGTCTTGTACTACTTACATGAGGCCTGAAACTGCTTCAAGTGCTATATAAATAAATGAGAATGAGAGAGGAACTGGGGAACTAAGCTGGAGCTCTTGACTCCAGGGGTTTTTTAAAATTTATTTTTAACTATGAAATATGTAAACACACACACACACACATACAAAATGCATTATGAATTAAAAAATGAAGCTCTTTTAAAACTAGCTTAAATCTTCCCACAGAAGCCCCCTCCCAAAAAAGATATCACTACTTTAAGGGTTGCCTTCACTCTATTGAGTTAATTTCCTGAAGTAATTAAAAACCTCAAGAAATGTTGTTTTTGTTCAACCTTATGTGGAAGCTTGAAAAAGTTTGTTTCTTTATAACTATATGTGCCCTAGTTTTAATCAGACCTATCATATCAAATTGAATGAGATTGGTATGCAGCATGTAGTGTTCCTTATCGATTATTAATATGCATACTGATGAAGTCTAGCTTTAGCAACTACATTTTTTTCTAACTACAGAGTGTCTTATCTCAAATTTCGTTCCCTGCCAAGAACCTCTGTCCCAAACATGTATTTCTGCATATTTTATTCTTTCAAGCAATCTTAGCTCCTTGGTTAAAAAACAAAACAAAACACTGCTGAGCGTATCCCTACATTATTATTATTATTATTATTATTATTATTATTATTATTATTATTATTATTATTATTATTTAAAGGAATGAGTTAGACATTTTGTTTCCACCAGACTTAGTGACGGGGTAAATAGCAACACCAAATAAAATCGAGTAACACTTCTCTTGCCAATTAAAATCACAAGTGGGGGAGGGAAACCTGACCAAAGGTACATTATTGAAAGTTACATTCAGAGAGCAGTTACTGTAATTTAAGAGACATCTGAGATTGGAGGAATTTGCATTTTCAAAAGCTGCCTTATGGAAATTTGTGCGTCCCAAAACAGAAGCAGGATGTTCTGCAAAAGGGCTCCTGGGACATTCACACAAACCGTTCTGGAAATTAGAAGTTGTGCGGAAAGCCTCAGCCTTTTATGGGATGTTGCAAGCATAAACATTTTCTATGTGTTCTTATTAAGTGTAAAAAAAAAAAAAAATCACTCAAAAAGTTCTGCACTAAAATGCTGCTTTTCCCACACAGTGCACAGGACAGGCTTTTCCGTTAGGATGCTTTTCTGAAAGGCAATCTGCAACTCATTTTTCATAAGCATCTCAGAGCAGAATGACTAGATGACAAACTGGACAACATGCTTGGCTGATCTTTCAAAAAAAAAAAAAAAGATTCACCGAAACAGATAATTAATAATTAATACTTGAATTTCCCAGGAAATTCTAGGGTTGTCAGCTATACTGAGAAGTAGAAGAAAATAATTCTGGGATAAAATGGTAACAAGTAACTCCATCCTATGTCAATCAATCATTGACTTTGGCTACATTAACAGAATCTAGCAAGTCTAAAAGTACATTTCTCCCCCTGCTTTTATAGACCAAGAAAATAAGGAAGGTCCATTCTGAGACATTTGCCTTTTATCCACCCATTCAGAAGAATAAATTCAGAAGGCAAGGCTCTTCCCTCCACCCCCCACCCCTTATCGTGCTTCCACATATTATTACATGTGGAATTATGTACATGTGAAAACCGCATGTATTTTCACCTCAATGTGTGAAAAATAGATAAATTGAAGTCTTTGCATGACGCCATCACATTTTGTAATTTGTCACTCTCCCACTTCCCTCATAACTCGGGGACCAATAGAAGTTACAAAGGAAAAACAGTGAATGGGAAAGTGTCCTGTCTCCTTTTACTTATTATCTTTATTGGAAATGACCCCCACTGTTTGCTTTAATTAATATTAAAATGTCAAAAGTAATATATATTAGGAATAATTTGCCCCCAAAGATTTAATTAAATGGGATTCTGGTTTAGATAATTAGAGATGTGGAATAACAAATGTTCGATGATGTGAAATTACTGAATTTTGATAACTTCAGAGAAGCATGCAATTGGTTTTAGATCTTATATTTTATACCCCTTTTTATCCCCTTTTGGCTTTAGAAAGTACACAAAACTCACAACAGAATGCTAGCTCAGGTCCAGTGTTAAAGGTTGCTGATTTATTCTCTTTGTATTTATTTTTATAGCCCTTTATCTGTGATTTTTACAACATACAAAATAAGCTGAAATACAAAAAAAGAAAAAGAAAAGAAAATTTCAGGCTGACATTTTCCTTAGCTTCTCATAAAGAGAATGAAGACTTTGCGTCATCTAGTTCTGTTTTTTTTTCAGCTAATTATGAACACATTTGTATTAAGCTTCAGTAAATGGTGTTAGTTCAATCTTATAGTTCCCTTTATAGGATTTTAAGGTTTTGGTTTACTCTGCAGTTTTTTTCATGTACCCCAGAGTATTTCATGCTCTGAATACTTCAAAGGAACTAAATTAAACAGAAGCATTTTTTTTTCTCATTGCAAGAGTGAACAACCTATAAGCCAGATTCCCTATAGTTCAAACATTTTGTTCTATAGGTAACCAGCCAATAGTAACCAATAAAAGAGAACATCCATATGTGATGAATTTCCTTTTCCCCCTTCTGTACCACCATCCCTATATTTTCAAGGATATACAGTAAGGGAGGGCAGAAATTGGAGTCTTTGCTGCTCTTTGAGCTTGGTTGTTTGCTTGCAGACATTTCATCATCCGACTGGTTAACATCTTCAGTGCTACTGGGTGTATATCCCAATATTCTAATCAAGAAATTACTGAGAATAAATACACACCCCAACCAACACTGTGGGGCAAGCTACAGTATATAAACAGGGAGCAAACCCTACATTCACTAACACTGGTGATGTTACCTAGCTGGGTAATGAAACATCTACAAGCAAACAACCAAGCTCATGACAGTGCCTGATTTTACAACCTTTTTTGCACAGACCTTAAGTGAATCTGGTTTTCCCCATTGACTGCTTATCTGAAGCTGGCTGAGAAGGTTGCAAATCTCAATCACATGACCGCAGGAACATTGCAACAGTTGCAAGTGTGAGCACCAGTCATATGTCACTTTTTTCAACACTGTCATCATTTTGAATGATCACTAAATGGCTGGATATAAGTTAACTATCTGTAATTAGCTGCTCCCTAATAATCCCTGGAATCGAAAATCTCAGAAATGTTATTTTCTTATGACAAACAATAGAGCAGGATGGGAACTAGATCCGATGTGGGGCCAGATTATTCTCAGCCAGAAAGAGGAACCCAATGGAATATTTGGGTGTTTCTATAAAGAAAAACCACAGTCCCTGTGCATAAAGGCTTATCCCTTGGCCTAAATAACATCTTCATGCAGAAGAGGCAAGGAGCCAGCCATTCACCTCCTCCCCTGCATTAAATAAAGGCATGCCTTAAGAGGAAAACAGCATTCCATGCACCTCAGCATAGAGTCATACTAGCCACATGACCACGGAAATGTCTTTGGACAATGCTGGCTCCCTCGGCTAAGAAACATCACCAACCCCTAGAGTCAGACATGACTGGATAGGAGAAACCTTTATTTTTTAAGAGGAAAGGATGTGGGTTCAACAAGGGAGTAGATTCAAAGACTTTGTAGATCATGTATGACTATGGCTTGCAGTTCTTCTTAAAATCTTTTTGGATTCTAGGTCAAATACGGAAATGGCCATCCATGTGCCTCTGAAACTACCTCTTTCTGCACTATGCAGTACTCCAACACCTTCCTTCTCCTTGCCTTGTTTGGGGAAATACTATTCCTCACGTCTTTCCTTGCTGAATATTTCCTGGCAGAACTCATAAACAAACTTCTCCATGCATAGCAGAAGATTGCAATCTAATAAATCCTCTACCCTCAAAACTATTCTTATAAAGTAAGCCTTGCAAGACAGCATTCTGCACAAACAGAAAAATATCTACCATCCTAAGAAACCTCAAAGACAATATTGAGTTAGAAAATCAAGGAGTATATGAAATCCCATGCACCGCTTGTCCCACCAATACATCGGACAAACCAACAGAAGAATAAGTGCATTTATTTATTTATTTATTTATTTATTTATTTGTGAGACTTATATACCGCTTTTAAGTACAAGCACTATCTAAGTGATGTACACCATTAAGCAATGTATATATATATTTACATTGCCCCCAACAATCTGGGTCCTCATTTTACCTACCCCGGAAGGATGGAAGGCTGAGTCAACCTTGAGCCGGTGAGATTTGAACCGCTGACCTGCTGAACACAGTCAGCTAAAGTGGCTTGCAGTACTGCACTCTAACTGCTGCGCCACCTCGGCTCATTGAAGAACATAAGAAATCAGTCAAAAAAGAGGAACCAACTTCTTCCCTGGTCCAACACCTTAAAACCACAGGACATGAAATTGACTTTAAAAAGACCAGAACTACAGCCAAAACTGAACACATTAATAACAGAATAATCAGAGAAGCCATCGAGATAGAAAAACGCCCACACAGCATGAATAAACGAGATGATACCTTCCGCCTACCAGCCATTTGGAAACCCACCCTTATTGACAAACGAGTCCCTAACACAAAGAATGACACCAGGCCCACACTCACAAAAATCACACAGGATGTCACCACCACACATCCACGCAAAAAGCAAACCCAAACCCACACCGATGATGAGGCATGACCACAAACTAGAAGCCAGACCACAGCTGCATCATTAGCCACTTTAAACCCCACCAATCCATACATGAAGCAAACTGACACCCACCATGAAGATGAGGCACGACCACAAACGCAAAGCCAAACAAGAGCAATGCAGCTCACCATCTCAAATCCCCCTGCAACTCAGACTAACCCAAGCACAACAAAGCCCCCACCCAAACAGAACACTCCCCCATTCAATCAGAGCACAACCAACCCCCCATCCAATCAGAGCACAGCCAAGCCCGTAACCAATCAGAACACACCTCCACCCAATCAGAACACAGCCAAGCTCTCATCCAATCAGTTCATACCCCCACTAGCAGTTAAAAGGAAGAAACAGCTACGATCACACATTGCTCCTAGAAGCAAGAAGCCAAAAATACCAGCCTGAAGATGACGAATGGGACTTCATCAAAACGTCGCCAAGACACTTCCAATTTGACGCGGGAGAAAACCCAAATAACCAAAGACCTACCTACACACACACACACACACACACACACACACACACATACATTCAATATATATATATATGTTTTCTGAGGTTTTCGCGGGTATTTGTATGTAGGTCTTTGGTTGTTCGGGTTTTCTCCCGCGTAAAATTGGAAGTGTCTTGGCGACGTTTCGACGAAGTCCCATTCGTCATCTTCAGGCTGGTGTTTTCAGCTTCGTGCTTGAGCAGCAATGTGTGGTCTTAGTTGTTTCTTCCTTTTAACCTGCACCAGCCTGAAGATGACGAATGGGACTTCGTCGAAACGTCGCCAAGACACTTCCAATTTTACATGGGAGAAAACCCGAACAACCAAAGACCTACATATATATATATATATATATATATATATATATATATATATATATATATATATTGTCCAAATAATAATGATCACCAAGAGAATATCTATCAAAAATAGAATTTAATCCACCGAGCTTTCGTCAAATACACTTGACATCGTCAGGGTTAAAAGGCAAACGCTGGGGGGGAGTCTTATATACAGTTGTTTAATGCCTGTTTCCGGCTCCTGGAGCGCGTCATAGGCCCCAGCTGATCGGGTTGAGTCCTAAGCATACGCCCCACATCAGCATCTGTCCCCGTTCCATTGCTGGTTTGCGTTCGATTATATGTTGCTTCGTTAGCTGTTACCGGGTTGGGGGTCCAGATCCTTTTACCTTCCCTGCTCATAACCCCTCCACCATCCCACACACAATTTCCCTTTGTGAGCGGGGGTGGGCAATTATCTGCACTGCTTTCAATATCCCTGCAAGCCCCAAGGCTGCTTTGATCTTGTTTTTCTATCCCTCGGGATTGTAACACGGGCTCATAGTCCCCACCCATACTATTCCTCCTCCCCTCCTTCCCGTAGGTTCTCCTGAGCGGTCTGCTGTTCGTTTCCACGCTCTCTCTCTTGCGCACAGTCACGATGTTTCTTGCTGTTGTTCCGCTGTCAGTGCCTCGTTGTTCCATCCATTGTCGATGAGCACCATTGCCGTTCATCCCCAATTCTCCGCTCCCACTCCGTACGGTGCTCTTCCCCTTTAATTGCAGTCGCTGTTTCATCTCGCAACTTTGTGTTGAGAGTATCCGAGGGGGGTGCATTCTTCTACTCGACTGTGACCAGGTTGTCATGGTGTGCGTGGTAATATCCTCAGAGGGGGATTCGTCCTCGGTCTCATCGTCTTGGTTGGACTTAGTTGTATTCCGTTTTTCTTTCGGTTCCTCGGGCTCCACTCCGTCTCCATTCCATCCCACCGGTGATCCGTTCCCTACGGATCGTGGCGCACCCAGCCGCAGTTGCCTGCTAGAGTTAATCTGTTGTTGATCCGGGAGGGGGGAGCTGTCAATGGAGACTCCATTGCTGTAATTGCGTAGGGAGGGGAGAGTTACTCCCTAGCCGGACATTTCCAAGGCTCGTCTCCTCCATCAACCCTCCTTGCTGAAGGCACGTTATAATATTACATTGTTTTCCTCTGGAGGGACGGTCATGCATTGCCCATGCTCTTAATGTTACGTGTGCTGGGCATAGGTCCACATGTCGGTTGATGGATTCTTTGTTGGAGAGCCAAGCTTCTTTAAGGAGCCGGCCCCCCTTCGTGTTATCACTGGCCATCACCTGCACATTATTAAAATCAAACCTATGCCCAGATTCCAGCATATGCACTCCGATTTGGGAATATTGGTTACCTCTCCTTACCGCCAACTTATGCTCATGAATTCTAGTTTTGACACGTTTGGAGGTCTCCCCCACATAATTGGCAGGACAACTTTCACAGTTGATCCTGTAGATGACACTGGACTTCTCTCTGGTGGGGAGTGGGTCTTTCAATTTCATCTTGGATCGCAATGCCTGGTTGGGATTATGTGCCACCCTCACGTTATAGGGTGCCAATAACCTAGCAGTGGCCTCTGAGATGTTGCTAATGTAAGGGAGAGTAATGCGAAGTCTCTGTGATGTATGTTCTTCTATTTGAGACCTAACGGGGAGGGGGGGTTTAGATGGTAGTCCATGGTGCCTGATGAACTTCATGGGGTAACCATTATGCCTGCACACCTTAAAAAGGTGCTTCTTTTCTTCCGTCCTAGCCTTAGCAGTGTTGCAGTGGGAGCTTACTCTCTTGAAGTAGAGAGTGTTCTCATGCAGCTGGCCTTGTGCGCCACTGGATGGTTGCTATCATAGTGCAGAATTCTATCTGTGTGCGTGGATTTGCGGTAGACCCTGGTCTTCAGGGTTCCGTTAGGTTGGCAATGGACCAGGACATCAAGAAATGCCAACTCACCCTGGTGCTCTTCTTCTTCCATAAACTGCAAATCCATGCACACAGAGTTAAGCATGCCCACAAAGCCAGCTTTTTGGCTCCTCTTAATGATGACAAATGTATCGTCCACGTAGCGAGCCCAGAATTTAGGACAACACTGGGTCATCGCCACGTGCTCCAATTGCTGCAACACTGCCTCCGCTATGACGCTGGAGATCGGTGACCCCATGGGAGTGCCCCTAACCTGTTCAAAGGTAGTGCCCTGGAATGTGAAGTTTGTTTTTAGGCATACTTCTAATAGATTTATAAGGTCCTGAGGCCGGAGGTGTCCTGCTGATGACCTGAACCCTTTTTCTCAAGAAGGCCTTTTATCATCTTGATGGCCAGATCTTGTGCCAAGGGACACCATCACCTCATCATCCTCTATCCTCAGAGACCTGATCCTGTCAAGGAATTCCTCAGCAGATTTAACGGTAGTAGAACTACCTTCAACCAAATGACTGTTGCGATTGCTCGGCCATTTGGCAAGGCCTGAGGTCGGAGTGTCCCTAAATGCCACAATAGGGTGAAGGGAGACACCCTCCTTGTGGACCTTAGGAAGGCCATAGAATCTGGCCATTGCGGTGTCACTAGGGCGCAGCTTTTTAAGAGTGACATCATCAAGCCTCTTACTATGTTTGAGGTTGTTAAGTAATTTATTAGTATGGTTTTTAAGGGCCGTCATGGGGTCACCGTCTACCACTCTATAGGCTGTAGTATCGTTGAGCAGGCACAATGCGCAATACATTGGTAAAGCAGTATAAAGCAGTTATACTTTTTACAATTTATTTTTCCTTGCAGCCCCCCAACTAGGGGCATTAAGCAGGCTCAAGTCACAATGGCGAAACATTTACAAATCAAATTTCTTTTTCTGACAAAGAGTTAAAGAATTAAATTGGGAGACTAAGATGGCCATTTCGAGCTCATTCTGCTCTCTTCAGTTAGCCGCACCCTTTATGGGATTCGAACCTGGGCAGTTTACATACTAGGCAGTGATGTAACCACCAAGCCACAGGCTTTCCTCCCCTCTTTGCCAGCTGAGTGAAGGGAATATATACAGGAAGTTTTTCAGACAGACTGGTCTGATTGATTACACCTTGACATTTTTTTAACTGCTATACTGCAGTTATACTTTTTGCAATTTATTTTGCCTTGCAGCCCCCCAACTAGGGGCGTTAAGCAGGCTCAAGTTGCAACTGCGAAACATTTACAAATCCAAATTTCTTTTTCTGACAAAGAGTTAAAGAATGGTTAAATCACTGCCTAGTATGTAAACTGCCCAGGTTCGAATTCCATAAAGGGTATGGCTAACTGAAGAGAGCAGAATGAGCTTGAAATGGCCATCTTAGTCTCCCAATTTAATTCTTTAACTCTTTGTCAGAAAACGAAATTTGGATTTGTAAATGTTTCGCAGTTGTGATTTGAGCCTGCTTAACGCCCCTAGTTGGGGGGCTGCAAGGCAAAATAAATTGTAAAAAGTATAACTGCAGTATAGCAGTTAAAAAATGTGTATATATATATATATATATATATATATATATATATATATATACACATACATACATGTATGTATGTATGTATGTATGTATGTATGTATATGTGTGAGTGTATGTATGTGTATATATATATATATATATATATATATATATATATATATATATATATATATATATATATATATATATATATATATATATATATATTCATATTCATTCCAAGGCTTCAAGGGACATGATGGTGATTCAGGTACCTTCTCAGAAGGAGCAGTGCTGAATGTTTCAGCTTGCTATATGGTTATTTTGAAACTTGGCAGCTGTTTTTACTCAAAATAGGTGTGTTAAATTTACCACAGTCTTCACAGGTTTATCTGGAACTGACTTTATTCTTTCAAAACAAGAGCAAGAAGTACAGTATGGCTGCTGAAGGAAAGGACTTGTTACTGAGTTTTGGGTATGTGATCTGGTAGAGAGTTTGTAGTGCACATCTGTTAAAATTAAAGACCACAAGGTGATGAATGATAACTCCCTGAGTCAGAATATTTTTTATATCATTTATGTGGGCTTGCAAAGCCCTTCTATTTGGGACCTTATACAAGTGAAACATATTAAAAATAAATCACTCATGAATTGTGTGCTACTTTTAAAAGGCAGAAATATGCACTTAAAAGATTTGTTCAATCTTAAGCCTGCCTTCCAACATCAAAGATCAATGCGTTGTCCGATTAAATTGTGCTCTATAGATTTCTCCAGTCAAGTTCATCAAAGAATACATTTCTCTCCTTCTAATGATGCTGAACCTAAAGTTCTTCTCTGAAGTACTTTAATTTTCACTTGGTCATTACAAGAAGACAGTGACTTAATGAACTGCAAATAGAAGAAGAAAGTAACATAAATCATTTTCGCATTCCTTTTTCTGTTATATTAGCATAACTGCTCTTTCATCATTAGAATGCCTAGAGTGGTTTTCCCATGCATGAAAGTGAAAATTAAATTACTCTGCACTTTCTAAAATCCAGTGTGCCAATAAACATTTTAAATCGTTATGAAAATAATCATGATAAATTAATGTCAAGAAGGCATAATATTTTATAAATTGTTAAAATAGATGTAGCAATTATAGTAACAGTCAGGCAATATTTATCATAAAGAATCAGTTGGAAATCTGAAGGCACTAAGGTTGTTACTTGGGAGAGGCCTTGTAACCCATTTAGCATAAAATTGCTGCTTTTTAAACAAATAGATGCCTTATATGAGGTTAATAATTTGGGCTTGTTTCAGAACGCATGCATTACTTACATTTTACCTGAGAAGTTCTAACTAAAGATTAAGGAATTTATTTGAAAGTAATGGTTTGAATAATGTGAGCCCAATGGAGTATCAAAGCGTTAATTGTAGATAACTTTTGAATATGTTACACACATGTTCTTTGTGTGGCAACTTGTGATGTGCCTATATTGTAATTGTTGGCAAGTTTAAATGTCTGTGGAACACTAGGGCCTAAGCCTTGAAACTTTCAATCCTTGTTGATTTTTGAAAAGCCTTAATACAGAAGAATAAGCTTGTTTGATCTTCTCACACAGTGTACTGTTGCTGCAATCCTGTATATCATTATCTAGGAATCAGTTTCATTGATTTGCATTTCAATTTACATTTACAATTAAATTTTAAATTGAAATGGATTCTCATTTAAATTGTGCAGTAGTGAATATTGACTCTGGGATATGTTACTTTCCTGTTAATGATGGAAAGAGGGCTGAGCCTTTGCAGCAATCCGATTAAACACACTCAAATAATAATACAGCTTTTCAAATGTTCAGAAGCAGAGAGAATTATTTCAAGTGCTTTAAAAACTCTGAAACAAAATTTGGATCCTGATAGGAGACAAAACCAGATACTTCAGTATCATCAATAATAGCACTTTAACATTCAGAACTGCTGAAAAATGTTATCTACGTAAATAAAAACCTGATATATGATCTGATGTTTAATCTTCCATTGTTCTGTAAATATTTTATATATTTATTGCCTGGAATCAATCACTTCGTTGACTATACTCCAACTCATCCTAAATATATTCATTTTTAGCACAGGTCCAGGGTTTTGTATTCTCAAAAATATAATTGTTGAAAAGATTAAAGTTTGCCGTGATAAAGGGGGAACTGTCTTTATACTAAGATTAATTTTAAAACATTTTTTTTTATTAATGCATTTGTCACAGGTGACTGGCTAATTTAAAGAAGTTGACTTACTTATGAAAACTTTCTTACGCCAGCACCTTTTCCACAGATGATTCTAATTTGCTTTAAATAGCAGCTAAGTTATAGTAAGATTTTTCCTCAGCTTCACTAACATACCTAGTCAGCTTCATAGTTCTTGATTGTACTTAATCTTATAGTCTCATTGAAAATTACTTAGAAGGTTCTCAATTGCCTTGGTTAATTGCCTTTAAATTTTAAGGAATACTCTCCCTTTTTCTTAGGTCAGCATAAAATCAAATAATTATATTTAACCCCCTTTTCTTAACTTTTAAAAATTCAATTTCTAGGTACAAACTTCTGTGTATAAAGAATTTGCCTTGAAGAATGCTTATCATGGAAAATCAGTGTGATTCTTGTTTAAATCATTTTTGCCGGCTTCTCTGGAAGAAATAATAGGATTTTCAAGTGATTTTAGTAGATTTTTACTATTTTAGATTTTTTTTGTGACCTATCTTTAATGTTCTTTCATCAGGAAGGTCAGGAATAAATTAAAATTACAAATGTGAAATTCCTCCAGCATCCCTGTACTTGAATCTAAAAGTTTTGTAGGCCATACTAAATAATCAAATCACATTACACAAATTAGTTGCTGCTTCATTTGCTTTAATCAGGCTATCATACTAATGAACAGGTTGCAATTTAATCAATGTACTTAAGAGGAGTTAACCATTTGTTGGAACGTGGCCAGGAGTTTTAAAGTCTGGTGAATTGTTGATGAAATTTATTTTCTGCTGGTTCAAAGCCTACTTAATTGTTATACTATAATCCCTTGTGTATTAGAGATGAAAATAAGGACATTTGGGGGGATATCATAGCTTCCCACTATTCGTAAGTCTGGAATTCAAAAAAGGTTTTTGCAGTTAAAAATATATTAGAAAACAGAAGGAGTAATCCATTGGCTGCAAAAGACAGGGATAAGTTAAATTTCTACTACCTATGCTGTATTGAACTTTTACCAACATAATGTTAGTTAATAAATCTCCCCACTTAATGTTTTTAGCCCTCTCACCCTTTTTAGCCCTAACTTTTCTAATAAACAGCCAGTTACTAGGAGAATGAGAAGCTCGGAATGCTCTGATATTTCCTGGAATGCCTTACTTGCACCCCACAGCCAGTACAGGAAAAACAATGGTGGCATCATCTTATGAAAGGATGTTGTCATCCAAGGCCAAAAAAAACACACACTTTTAATCCATTTTCAGCTTTTTTTATCCTGTATATATGCATATTTTTGCCATTTTTAAAAGTGTTACTTATAGATTTCATAATTTTTCAACTAAGACTGCAGTGTAGTGTCAAGTACTTTGAAAGTACACTTCATTGAAGTCATTACAACATATTTGTGAATCTAATGTTAAAGGAAAATACAGGTAGTATGACCACAATTGAACCCAAAATTTCCATTGCTAACAGTTAGGTGAGTTGTGCCCCACTTTTATGACCTTCCTTGCCACAGTTGTTAAGTGAATTGCTGCAGTTGTTAAGTTAGTAACATGTTTTTTTAAGTGAATCTGGCTTCCCCATTGACTTTGATTGTCAGGTCACAAAATATAATCACATGACCCAGGGATACTGCAACAGTCATAAATACATGCCAGTTGCCAAGTGTCCAAATTTTGATCATGTGACCATGGGGATTCTGCAACAGTCGTAAGTGTAATAAAGATCATAAGTCACTTTTTTGCAGTTCCATTGTAACTTTAAGCAGTCACTAAATGAATGTTTATAAGTCAAGGCCAACTGTACTTCAAGGTGATACCTCTAGGCCAGGGGTAGGCAACCTTGTTTTTTTTTATGACTCGTGGACTTCAACTCCCAGAATTCCTGAGCTATGCTGGCTCAGGAATTCTGGGAGTTGAAGTCCATGAGTCATAAAAGAGCCAAGGTTGCCTACTCCTGCTCTAGGCAGAAATCTGAATGTTTCCAAAATAACTCTAGTATTCCACATGTATTTCTCTGATGCAAGAATAATAGGACTGAAACTTGCTTTGGAACTTGCTTAACACCTCTCTCCTGATTATTAAAGCATCTGCCTTTTGTCAGGCATCCACACAAGTCTGAAAAACAGTGAGGCTATTTGAAAATAGTCAAAAGTTCCTCATGGGTATTGATGTTAGCTAGTTTTTAGCTTAATAACATAAAATAGAGTATCTGAAATACATTACCAAAATATGTGTGTGCGTGTGTTTTCTCTGAAATGTGTGTCTCTCAAGGTCTTTAGACACACTAAATATTGTGTCTAAATCAGAGGTCCCCAACCTTTTTGGCACAAGGGACCGGTTACGTGGAGAGAGGTTTTTCCGTGGACTGGAGGGTGCGTGGTTTTGTGTGCTGCCTGCATCCTGCAGATGGGGCTTTGCTTGTTTGTGCAGACTGGTTACTGGCATGCTGCGGCCCGGTACTGGTCTATGGACCAGGGATTGGGGACCCCTGGTCTAAATGATATTTAGAAACATTTTCTCATTTAATTAAGGGATTATTATTATTATTACTATTATTATTCTCTTTTCACTAAACACTGTATGTTAAATTAAGATAATAGAGAAGAGATTATATAGATAATAGTACAAATCTAATGAAACCACTAATATATTTCTGTACCGAAGTAACTGTTTTTAGGTGTATCTGAGCTATTGAAAAGGAAATTTGAGCTTTCTTTCTTTTCTTTTCGATACCTGAAATGGTTTAAACATTAATTCCCTTTTATATTATCTCTTATACCTTCTAATCTAATTACTTCTCTAAGAATTCATTTATCATGATTAGCAGAGAGGCATGAACAGATAATAGATAATGCTATATTCTGTCTGAAATGATAAAATATTGTGTCGAACATTTTATCAATATATACATTCCTACAATAGGTGAATATGGGTAGTCATAATACTGGGCAGAAACCCAGATTAATGTTTTCTCCTAGCTTTTTAATAATATTTTTTATTAATTGTTCATTTTGGGGGGTTTTATCGTAAGCCACCCATAGTCATGTTCTGTGAGATAGACAGCCATATAAAATGTTCAGAAAGCTTAGTTTATCTTACTGGATTCACGAGTCCAGTTCCAGTTTTATCTTTAATTCCTAGTGGTTTTCTTTTAGTTCAGCAAAGCTGGGAGTTTGAAATTCTGATGATATACTGTTTGTTAAACTAGATAGCAAAGATGAAGAAAAGATGTCTATTCAATCTAATTCTAAGATCTGAGCTCTTTTATTTGTTAAAGCAACATATGCTATCTCTGCTTTGGTTTTCAACATTCATCTACAAAGGCTTTTATGGTCCTTATAAGGTGAATTTTTTTGTTTGCTCCATCTGCTCTCTAAAGCTTGTATGTATAAGCTTTATAAAGTTATCTAGGCATCCTCTGAATAATAGTAGTAAAGATGGGCTTAATCTTGGTTGGGAGTTTTCTGATACATGTATGTGTGTGCCTGCACTATGCCTTGCTTTACTTTTGTATTCTTTTAAACCATCCTTGCTTCCCTCAGGTCCTGTCTTTGTTTTATATATTGTCTTTTGTTCTTTAAACTTCTCATCAGTTGAGATTTGAGATCTCATCATTTTGTCCAACTACAGTTTCCTCAGTTGTTCCCTAGCCTCTCAACCCCATTTACTCTTCCTTCATGCATTTGCTTTGCAATTTAACCTTCACTCATTCTCCACTGTATATGACCAAACCACTTCAGTTTACTTCTTTCATACTGATCACGCAGCATCATTTCCAATGTACATTCATTCAGCAACCATTCAATCTTGATCCTAAGTATTCTTGTTTTATCATTCACATTTGTTAAGTGTCCCATTTCCACTGCACTCAATTTACTTTAATGTTTCTCCAGACATAAATTCAGCTGTCTGTTCTATGTAGCAAAGTAGACAGGATTATACATAGCCATTTTTATGTTGTTGTTTTCAGTACATGAAACAGACAATATATTACCCACTAACTTTCTACCAAGTTTTGCACATCTGTGATTCCACAAGTTCGTTTATTTTCATCTCTTGTATCTTCATTAATATTAATACAAAGAAATATGTTGAATAATTTTTGTGCTTGGTTTATTTAAAAATATATTCAGAAGTGCCAGAAATATATGAAGTTAACTTTCATCTTAGAACTTTGTAGATTGTTATGTTCCGCCATTGTACTTGTTTTTCTCCTTCTACTCTTTTGTTTTTATTATTGGTAGAGGGTGGATTCCCACTGTAGATTCTACTGTATTTAATTTGTTTGATTTACCATCTGTAAAGCCAACCACTTAATGTATAAAATGTAGGTTATAACATAGCAGTATGAAATCATTGGGCCTTGGTGGGAAAAAAAAAGATCTCACAAAGTTGGAATTGATTGATTGAACTTTTTAGTCCCACCCAGTCTGCTATTACCATTGCAGCCATGCACACCCAGTGGGCCACACCCACCCGGCACTCAGCGATACATACAGTAAGTGGATTTTGGGTTGTAGTTTGGGCACTCGGTCTCTAAAAGGTTTGCCATCACTGCACTAGAACAATGTTTTTTTCTTTTCCAGAATGCATTTGGAACATCCAGAATCTGAAATGAGGTTACTGATATAAAATAAATGAAGGGGGGAATTATCATCAATGTGACAACTGAAGACCTTTTGAAGGAAAGGTTTTCTCCTTAAGGATATTTGGCATGTGTGGCACTTTGCAGAGGCGTAGACAACATTGTTCTGTCAGATTTCCATTACTAAAGGGAAAACCATAGGAATCTGCATGGGGAAGGGAAAATAGCAAAATGAGTATTCACAACATTGCAAAGTGAACTACATGATTTAAAAATTTGCATGTAAGATCAGGAAACAAGTACAGAAGCTCAGGGTTTATGTCATTGATATCATAATGCACTTCCAGTCTTTTTTATTTTTTTGTTTTGTTTTTGTCATTGTGGTTTGTACCAGACACCTGTGCAAAGACATTCAATAGGGGACAACTTTTGACCAGTCTTAGAAGTAATTGACATATGAAGGAAATGTTTCAAGATAAATGATTATTCATAATGGGTGCCCTTCACTAAGAAGAGCCCGTTGTACCACCCTCTGCCAGCCTTCAACATATCAGGAATGAGGTTCAATTGATAGACCCTGATTAAGATCTAAGCATACGGTTCATAGCAACATACTCATGGTTGTCATTTGATTATAATAAAAAATACTGAGACCCCTTTGTTTCTCATAAGCGATTTTGTTTTTCATAAATTATTAAAAAAAAACAAAGTACTAATCTACAGTATAGAGGTTATAGCAGACCTGGGCATTTTATGGCCTCTGGGCCACATCCGGCCCTTTGGCTGTCTCTGTCTAGCCTGCATGAATCAGAATTAGAAATCAAAGGTAAGTAAGCATGCCACAGGGGCAGGAGAAGAAGCTGAATCGCTGTACGTTCCTTCAGTCAGCTGGCAGCTGTAGGAGGGCAAGGAGAGAAAGTGCTTTTCTGCACCTATGTAGCGCTTGCCCCTCACCTGGAACAACCTGAAGAGTTGAGATGACAGAATCCAATAGGTTACATTGCTTCGGCCCTCCACAACAGTCCCAGTTTCTTAGATGGCCCTTTGGGAAAATTCATTGCCCATCTGTGGGCTACAGAGAGGGTCCGTGAAAGGTGAGCTGGGGATGGGGCCAAGAAAATGTGAATGGAAACCCTACTTTCCCAGGCACTTCTTGGTTCACGATATCTGTCAGTGAGAAAGAATGACTCAGTCTGGTTCACCCCAGTGATCTTTCCTTCAAAGCAGATGTCCTGCTGCCCTTGGTTGATTAGCAAAGAGCAGTTCTGTCTCTCATAATTATAAGGGTTACATGAGACTGACGGTTAACAAGCATAGGATGTAAAAGAGATGCCACTTGATTAGTAACTTGCAATAGTTTTGCATAGCATTTTGCTTAGGAGTGTCTAGAACCTTTGTCTTTATTCAGCTCAAGTGAAAATATATTCATATTTCTTGGAGTTTTAAAAAAAAATCAAGAAAAGCAGATGATATACAACTGATTAATAGAAGTGTCTTGTCACATTCTTACACTGTCTCAGTTTTTTTTTATCTCATGCTTAACACAGCTATTAAAATTGACTGCCTTTTAAAACAGATTGTTGCCTCTATTTTAAGTCACTGGTTGGATTGTAATAGAACTTAAAGTATCTGAAGTTCTGAACTTTCAGATCTTTTGGAGACCTTTTAGACATCAAGGTGTTACCCTCACTAGTTCTTACAGCAGTACAAATACAAAAGCTTGCAGTATCTTAAAGAGTAACTCTTTCTTTACTTGTCTACTTCTTCTATGGAACACCTATAACAATTAAGATTAACCCCTCAAGCATCTGATGCAGGAACCTATTATATATTTAATGCTTCTTTATTATTTCTGATATATTGTTGTTAGTTTTAGTTGACAGTTTTGAGGCAGAACATTTAAACAGCAGTTTGGTGTTGAAAAGCTAAATCTAGTGTTCCCAAGCTTGCACAACCCAGACCATAAATGGTGATCAATCTGAATAATCAACTAGAGTTGAAAGTTGGCTTCTTGTCATAAACCTTAACCATAATTTGGCATTCAGACAGTACGTTTAACTTCAAGTCCTCTAAAACAGGGGTCCCTAACACCCTAACCGCAGCCCACTACCAGGCTGCAGCCTGTTGGGAATCGAGCCAGTAAAGCAGCAGGCAAACGTGCAAAGTTTCATTTGTGGGATTTAAGTTGCGTGCGTGAAACCATTCTCCCCACCACCACCAAAACTGCTGAAGCTGCCGCTGCCTGTCTGCAAAACCAAAAAGGTCTGCTGTAAAATGGAAGCAGGAGCTTTCTGTCTCCCATCTTTACTGGGCAGAAAGACAGGGAATGTTTACAAAGAAAGAGGCAAAACTCCTTCTTGTCATGGTGATGGTGGTAGACATTGATTCAAACCAATCTCTCATAATTATCAATAAGTAACGCTGACTAAATGTTCACTCAGTTGTTATAAGCATGAAAGCAGTGCTTCTTCCCTAAACACGGAATTCAACAAGGGTAGAACCTCTCTTTCTCTCTCTCTCTCCCTCCCTCCCTCCCCCTCCCTCCCTCCCCCTCCCTCTCTCTCTCTCACACACACACAAAACCCAGGAATCTTTTCACAAACTTTAAACCAGGAGACTTAATGACTGTCTGCAATCTAACAGATATTTTCTGGCATGAATTTTTGTAGACAGAATCTACTACATTTGTTGTATATTTGTTGAAACAATCTCAATGGGATGCCTTTAAATTATTCACACATGAAGCATTGGAGCAGTGGTTCTCAACCTTTTTATACGGCGACCCCGGTCATAAGGACGTGCCCCCATGCGCGGCGCCACCCACATGTGCGGCACGTATGCGCGGCGCCGCCCCTGAGGGGAAAAAATGGCGGATCGTGTTGTTTGGCGACCCCCATAAAATGGTCGTTCAACCCCAAATGGGGTCGCGACCCAAAGGTTGAGAACCGCTGCATTGGAGATATGAGAGCTGACCGGTCCTTGAAGTAAACACAGTGCTCCTCCATTTATATCTGCACAGTCTGTAAGTTTGCATAGGTGCCAAGCAATCTTACCCCTCCAGTTATAGGTAGTGTTCAGAAAGCTGAAGCAAAATACTGTTAAGTGAAAGCAGAGCTTTTTGGATATATGAAAGATTTTCTTTGCCCCAAATAATGAGGCAGCAAGCTTCTGTTTTAGTCTCAGAGCCATATCAAGAGACTATGTAGCTTTGTGTAACTCTATTGACAGGCTCATGTAAAATTCAGCACTGCCTATTAGCCTTTGGCAGCTGTTCTCTGCAAGAAAGGCTGTGTCAGCCCTCATCAGTCTGGGTAGCAACCAGTGGGAGTTTTGCCTTTATGCTCCTGGAATTTCCTCTCTTGCCAGCTGCTATGAGGTGGACACCTCCGGATCTCATTCAGATGGATAGGCAGCTGCTTTGGATGGAAAGGCCTTCCCTCTGGTACTCAGTCTGACAGATGTTTCCGGTGCTCTGCTTTGCAGAGACATGACAATTTGCTGAAACAAAACTGCGAGACAGCCAGAAAAATGGGCTTCTCAAACATGTCTTAAGTGGATAGCCTTATGGACCATGTGTCACTTGTCATCCCCAAGCTTTTTAGTCCATGGCCCTTATTCCATGAAGAAGAAAATCATCCAGAAAAGATCTACCATCGCCTGACCCATTTTTTTTATTAGATTCTGAGAAAGATGTCACCTTAATGTCATTGTTGAGGAGTTGTGCTTATGGTTCTAAGCCAGGGGTCTTCAAACTTGGCTGGCTGAGGAATTCTGGGCATTGAAGTCCACAAGTCATAAAAGGGCCAAGTTTGAAGACCCCTGTTCTAAGCATTATCATTGTCTTAGTATTTGAATGGGAGATCTCTATGTAATATCAGGGTTACAAGCAAGACTGGGAACATCCTAGAAGAAGACAATGTTAAACCACTTATTTATTGTTACTAAGAAAATTGCATTGACATATCCATGAAGTCATCAGAAGTTGAGTGTGACTCAAAGACTTCATGATCTATATCTTGGGTGCTTAATTAGACATGTTTAGAAGTATCCGCCTGTCTTATTTTCCTGAAAGAATAAGCAGCTATTAACAAAAACACCACAGTCCCAAAGACAGTTAAAATTATTTTTTTAAATAGAGGATCCAAAAAAGTCAATATAAAGCTGCTTGATACCAATTCCACATTACTTATTTTATCTGTGCCACCCAGTTTCAAGTAAAGCTCTTCATAAAAATGTCAAGGATTGAACCTGGGACTTTATGTGTGCAAAACATATGTTCCAACACTGTTATAAGGGTTAAAACTAAAGCTGTTCAGTAGTGCAGTTGATTTCCAGCATCAGTTTTTTCAAGTCTTTTGCTATATAGAATAAAATTGCTGTAAAAAGTTAACACACCAATATGTAGTATTTCAATTATTGTTAACATCTAATTTCCATCAGTCCCAGACAGCACTACACTTTAGAGAAATAATGGGAGTTACTATCCAATAAGTTATGGAAGTTATATGTTGCCTCCCTCTCTCCTAAATAGGCATTATGTATTCACCTCTTCAAAGGCTTTAAAAAAACAACAAACTGTAATGCTGTGAGTGGAATTCAACTTTTGGAAAACCTTATAAAGAGAAGAAAGTTCCCATATCCTCATAGGCCTTAAAGTATTTACAAATCTTGGTTAAAGAATAAATAATATGTTTTGTAGTCAGAATGGATTTCATGTCTTTTCGAGTTTCATAATTTATTCTACTCACAGAAGTGGAATAAAGTATGTAAAATAATTTAAAAGTATGATTTGCATACTTTTTAGAGATGTAGGATTTAGTTTTGCTAAACGCAAAATTTGGTTTCATCTTCTTGCAGAAATGTATTTAATGTCTTTTAAAACCAAAATATGAGGCATTGTATAAAAACATGTCCATACTATTGCTAAGTAATCCTTCATTTATTTCCTAGAAATATAACTTACTGAATGCAAATTGGTTAAATCCCAGATTACTTTAACAGTATCATCCTGTGCAAGTATACTCAGCAACAAGATCCACTGAGTTTAGTGAGGCCTACTCCCAGAGAAATGGCTGCAACATTCGGTCTTAATGTTTATTCTACCCTGATGGTCTCTCATTCAGACTGATGAATAGATCTCTACCTAATTTAATATCATATCCATTGTCTTGCTGACTATTCAGTGTGCTCCAGAATGGGTTACTTTTCAAGCCTGCTTGAAAGTGAAATCCAGATTTCAATGTTGCAGAATATTCTCTAATTTTGTAAGCTACTTTGGACAATTCAAAGCAGAATTTATACATTTGGAATGATTGGCTAATGGGCATAGGAAGAGCACCAGATAATGCTATGGCTATTGTTTTTCCTTCAGGAGATGATGTTGGATACGAGGACATTAGGAATCCATCATTCATTGCCATGAATCTGTCCCATGTTAAATCTGTATACTCCCTATCCTTGTTAGAGTAAAATTTGGCCATCAGGGACTGCAGATTATGTTTGTATAAAGACAATGAATGTTAACATTACTGTGAGAAACTGATCATAATAAACACAACTTCTGAATGCTAATGTGTATTTTGCCAGAATACTAGCATTCATTCAGCAGAAGGCTTAGAGAAATATAAAGTTTGCAAAAGGTAGAGATAAGCAGAGAAGAAAAAGAAAGGAAGAAGAGCCAAAGAAATGAATAAGAATAAATGTGTAAGGGGAAAAAAATGCTAAATATCTGGGGAGAGAGATGTTGGACAGACTGGAAAGTTAACAGCAACCATTCTAGTGTAGATCACATCCAATAAGTCAATATGACCACCCACCACCTTTGTAATGGATGACATCTAAAAATATAATGTACTGTGTATTTCTCAAATAGATGGAAATTCAGCAGAACACTTAGCATCACATTTTGACAAAGAAAGATGAGAAATGAAACAACTGAGAAAAAACTGAAAATACTACATGAATTTTTGTGGGAGGTAGTACATTCAAAAGAAAGGCATTGTTTTTCCTTGTCGTGGAAAAACCCAATGAAAAAGACAAGAGACAGCAACCCAAAACAATAATTCTTACTTTAAGATTCAGAGGTTTATTTCAGCAATAATTTGGAACACACACATAAACATCACTTACGTTAAAAACCCATTGCAATGAGGTCCAATGACATAGCAGTTCCAATAAGGACAGCTATAGGCCAGTGGCAAATCAATCATGTCCAGTCCCAACTTTTTATACCCTTTCTCATCCTAAGACCGTAGACAGATGGTCAGCAACCTTGCACTTTCTGCAGACTTTCTGCTGACCATAACTTTCCTCATACCCATGTATATCTGAACTCGCACCCATCAACTACTTTCAGTTCTCCATTTCTCACAGTTCCAGCCCTTATGTTCTAAATATATTTAAAACAAGCAAGCTTAGCAAAATCATATTAAGTAAAGTACAGTTGCAGTTTAGATGACAAAGAGTTCCTTCAGATTGCAAAACTGAGCATAGCACAGACTTTGGTTCAATACTTTTTCTATGAGGTCTGATTTAGTTCACCTAGTCCTAAACCTTGCATAGAAGAACAATAGCCAATATTTTCATTTTCCATATCCTAAATATCTTCTTTTAATAATGGAACACTCTAGATCAGTGGTTCTCAACCTGTGGGTCGGGACGCCATTTGGGGTCGAACGACCATTTCACGGGGGTCACCAAACAACGCAGTCCACCATTTTTTCCCCCTTTTCCTTAGCTGTGCTACTCCCTTTTATTCTATTGGCTTTTGAAAGCCAATAGAATAAACTCTCTTGAATAGAGTCTAATTCTATTGGCTTTCAAAAGCCAATAGGAATTGTCCAGGCTGTCTCTGCCTTGCTGGGCCCGCCTAAAGTCCCATTCTGCAAACGGTGCTGCACCAGTTGAGTAGTCCTTGACTTACGACCGGTTGAGTAGTCCTCGACTTACAACCGGTTGGGGGTCGCAGCATTAAAAAGGTTGAGAACCACTGATCTAGAACTTTTCTAAATATTATTAGTAAAACCTCATTGACTACTGTAGTTTTTAAATGTACAATATAGGCATTTATTGAATGGGAGGATCAAAATTATCTCTTAATCCATTCAATAATGGTTTCATCTACTCATTCCAATGAACCTCAGTGATCAGATTCAGTTTCCATATCTTTGCCTGGTTTTAATTTCTGCTTGTTTGCCTTCATCCAGTCCAATATTAAACATAACACCACAATTAACAAAAGGGCAATTTATGTTTTATAACAACTCTATTATTATAAATGCAGCTGTTAAATGAATGGATTAATTTGGATATCAATTGCCTGATGTAAATATAGATGTATACAACCATACAATGTTTAAAACAGCAACAACATCCCCAAAACATTTGAATTGTGACTCAGATTTAAGCTAGATGCAAAGCTCGGCTACTTCATATTTTATTCTACTTTTCCTTTCACTGTGTGTTTTTTAAGGTAGTTTTTCTGCCTCATTTAACTTTCCTGGTTTGAGGGAGCGATATCATTAGAGGAGTGCATGATCCCTATTAGAATCAGCGTGTGATGCCCTCTTTTCTTCAGCCAGTATCAGACTTATCACAGAACAGAGTCTATGAGATTGAAAGCTACAGATAAATCCTTGTTAAATCCTTCTCTCTCCTTTTATTTTATTTTATTTATTATTATTCAAAAAAACTGCACAAGCTATCCCGTTGTAACTGCTATGAGCTCTGTAATGGTACATTGCAGATCTGGGTCGACTAATGTCCAACTGATTATGCTGATGAAGCTTTAATTGTTCATTGCTCTTGCATCTTAATAAGCTTGCATGCACAAGGCTATCCATTTAACAGAAGTGCTGAATGGAGATGTTTGTATGTGCACATTTAACAACGTGCATTTCAGCCTTGTTAATAAAGCCAATCTGTTCACGAGTTAATCTTGCATTCACCAAACACAAAGACTGCCTAGTCAATAATGATAAAAGGTATGCATGGATGGAAACATGCACAAAGACACACTCACACAGAGGGGGTGGAAAGGAGAGAAGAAATCCTAAGATAGCTGTGATTTTATTTTGCTTTTTTAAGCACAAATTGAACCAGCTGCATTTTTGCTGTTGTCCTGATTTTATAAAGCAATGCTTTATGCCACCGTTTTCTATCTGGTTTTTGCTTACAGTTTTGATGCAGAGAAGCTAATACATACGTCATTTTAGGACTGTTCCTAAGGAAAAATGTGGCATACATTGTTACAAACTTTATATGTGTTTAGGGGCTCAGATCTACACTTGACAGTTATTCATTTGCAGGATCCTATCTGGGTCAGTCACCGGGACCAGAGGTTTAGCCTTTTGAGCTTTCGGATTCATGCCGGAGCCCATCCTCAGGGGAACTTGTCTCTCACCAGAATGATCCAATCTGAGTTGGTCACTGGGACCAACCCTGCAGGGACCTAGAGAGGCTAGAGAGAAGTTCCCTGAAGATGGGCTCCAGCCTGAGTCTGAAAGCGTGGAAGACTAAACCTCTGGCCCTGGTGACCAACCCAGATTGGATCCAGAAACATTATCTTGGGACACATGTATTCGCCTTCATCCATGAGTTATTCATTTATTGTACCATTATAAAAGCACCACCTAGTCTGACATTGTTGACTCACAGAAGTAAAATAATCTTTTTAAATGTAGTGACTCCTTAAAATGATGTCTAAATGAGCCTCCAAGGTGGATAGTGTTGGGCAAGGCCAAATTTGGCAGTTTTTTTTTTTTTTTTTTTTTGCAGGAAGTACTGTATAGCAGGAGTCCCCAACCCCCAGTCCATGGCCTGGTATTGGCCGTGGCATGCCAGCAACCAGGCCGCACAAACAAGCAAAGCCCCATCCATGAGATGCAGGCAGTACACAAAACCACATACCCTTCAGTCTATAGAAGAACCTCTGTCCATGGAACCAGTCCCTGGTGCCCAAAAGGTTGGGGGTCTCTGCTGTATAGGGCAAAATATCCGAGGGAGCAGATGCTGACTGATGCTTACTAGACTTGGTTTGCTCTGAAATTTTTTTAAAAAGCCTCTGGAAAGAATTGACTTTTTTCTGACAAATGTTGGTGGTGACATCTGAGTAACATAAAAACAAAGCTGAAAGGCCACAAGCAGTCCTTCAGTGGTACCTAGAACATAGAATAACAGGGTTGGAAGGCACCTAGTCCAACCCCTGGTCAATCAGGAGACCTTATACCATTCTGGACAAATGGCTGTCCAGTCTCCTCTTGAAAATATGAGGTAAAGCCATAGGAATTCCAACCAAGCTTTAAAATGATTCAGAAAGATTTCAAAGCAAAAGAATATTCCACTTTCTATACCACAGTTCTCTCTTCACTAACTAAGGTGGAAATAAGAGGGTGCTTGGGGGATTATGGGGGAGAAAAGGGTCGGATCTGAATTTCCTGAAAACAATCTGGATGAGAACTATTGCACGTTAGGTGGTATAGCTTGGGAGAATATGTTTTTACAGTACGTCTGCATCTTTCAATGCATATTTCTATCTGAATTTTCATATGGGTTTAAAATGGAAACTGGATCAATGTGGAAATGGGGCGAATCAATTATAAACCCAAGCAAATGTGTCTCTGAGAAATTCGGTTGTGTGGGCTGTGAACGGCTGCACTGAAATCCGCAGATTTTGCTCAGCAATGATTACATCAAAGATCAGATTTAAAGGCCATGCTATTTTTAACAAGTTCCACAGAGCAACATCTGTTCTTTTTTCCTGATCAGGAGTAAGCATGGAACATCCAATCTGGATTGGCCCTTAATATGAACAGCCATGGTATTTTAACCCACTGCATATCATTGTGGTCCTAGTCTGGATAAGAGTTTCTGTTCGTTCAATTTGCTCTTCGTGCTTGGCAGGGTGTCCCTATATATCTCAATGTCGTAGAGGACCTGCCCAAAAGAGAAAACACAGTGATGATTACTTACTTACTTATTTTAATTTTTTACACGGAATATAGATAACTCAAGGCAGCAGACATTGCCAGTACTCCTTCCTCCTCCTATTTTCCCAACAATCACAACTCTTTAAGCTTTATTGGGCCGAGAGAAGGACTAGCTCAAAGTCACCCAGCTGACATTCATGCCTAAGGCAGGACTAGAACTCACAATCTTTTGGTTTCTAATCTGGTACCTTAGCTATTAGACCAAACTGGCTCGCTATGAGGAAAGATGACAGCTCCCCAACTCTAGTTTCCTACTCTGTGCTTGCTTTTTGGCAAGGAAAAGAGCAGACGTCAACATTAACATTAATGGGAAAATTAGCTGTTAAAGCCATTTTAATTCTTTCCGCTTCATTTTCTCCCATCTTCTTGTTTCTCTCAGACTACAAGCAATGGTCTTTTTCCAATATTACGAGCAATGTTGGAGGCATTGCCTAGCTTGCATTTCCAGGGTCACTGCCAGGTACATGCGTGCCAGGGAATCTGTAACTCAGGCGTCTCCTCTCTCCCTCCTTCCATCACATTAGTTGCATGTTTTGTCAGCACACAGTCCCAGCAGCTTGGAACTTTGTGCACTTTTGACCTCATTTGCTTTTCCAAATTCCCCAGTCTATAAAACTTGCATGTGGATATGAACCAATAATATATAACCCCTTTGGTCTGATAGCTTGCTCACCCATTTAAAACAAATCACATTAGGGCTGCAGTTGAACAAGAAATGTCTTTACCATTGTAATTATTTCTTGGCAAAATGTTTTCCTACTGGCCTTGATTCTATGCAGTAGAAACAATTTGCTCTTTCTATTATTATGCTAGTCCTCATTCTGACGTATCTAGCAGTATTATGAAATCCTTGTATATTTAGAGGGATCCGTGTTTTTTTTCTACTCATATTTTTATAGTCTGAAGCATAATTGACAACTATCAGTCAATTTGTGGTGGATTTGATCATAATTAGCAATTTGCTTGTAGTAATGATCTTATATATTGCTAATAACTGAAGCCAAAATGATCAAACTACTCCTTCCATTAATTCCATGTTTACTTTTTATTTAAGAAAATTGTTTCAAATTAGTTAGACAAACATATGTTTCTGTTGGCCTTTGTTCTTTTTTTTCTCTCTTTTCTTTTTTCTTTTCTTTTCTTCCATCTGCACCTGAACCTTTCTGCACTATTTAGTAGGATTTTGTTGCTTGCTATGTAATTTGTTGCCTAGGCAGTATGTAACCAATATACCATTCCCATTTTAATTATCATTTGTATATCATTTTACAAACAGCCCTACTATGTGGAATCATTTATAATAATTTTGGCAAACAGTAGTAAAAACAATTAAATAATTTCTGATGTGAAACTTTTCTCCTTTAGTGATATCTTGTAAAGAATGACAGATAAAAACTCACACTATAAAAGATTTCTTAATTATCTGGCCGCTAAGGGAGAATTTCTATAAAATGTTTTATAGATGGCACCTTGATCCACAAAAAATGTCTCGTATGTATCCTGACTTACAGCCTAAATGTTGGAGATGTGGTTGTTTGGATGCTACTTATTATCATATTTGGTGGTCGTGTAAAAATATAAAAGCCTTTTGGATTAAGATATAGTGGAATATTCAAAGAATTTTTAGAAAGAGGGTAAAATTTACCCCACAATTGTTTTTGTTAGGTATTGTTACTGATTGTGATGCTAAGGAGGTTATATTGATGTTAAATTTGATTACAGCCGCAAGGCTGTTAGTAGGGCAATATTGGAAGAAGGAATCCTTGCCTACCTTGCAAGAGTGGTTTTTTAAAGTTTCTTATTTGGCGGAAATGGCAAAGATTTTGGCTTTCTTAAAGGAGCAATCGCAAGAGAAATTCTTTGCGGTATGGGAAAAATGGATAAATTTTATACAATATAAATTGGATATAAAAATATTATTTAGTTTTTCAATAACTTATATATAAATTTTAATATTTTATAGATTGTACTTTTTCCATATCTCTTTTCTTCTTTCTTTTTTTTTCTTACGTTTTTCTCTTTCAAGTACTTTTTCTTTTTAATATTTATGCTTTTTTCTTATATATATATTATTGTTAATTACTTTATAAGTTGTTTATGTAATGTATTTAGATATACTTATGATTTATATTTTTTCAATTTTCTTTTTAAGATTCTTAAAAATTTTAACTAAGCCTATACTCAGCTCTGGGAAGGTTGGGGGGGGATGGAGAGGGAGGGTTGGGGTGGGTGGGTTAGGGTTGTTTTTTGTTTTTTGTCTTTTTTTTTCTTATTTGTAAAAACTTTAAAATTTTCAATAAAAAAAAAAGATTTCTTAATTATCTGGCCGCTAGTGCATTTTTCTTCCTCCCTCCTTTTTTATCCTTGTATACTGGAAGAGTGATAAATAAGATTTTCAATATTCTCTACTATCATTATGCCACTCTGAAACATCATAACGAGGGTGCCCTTTTTCTTTTAACAATCTGTCATCTACAAATAAATAATAATAAGGCATATTTATCAGTTAATAGGCAGTATTGCTTAGACAGGGTTATTGTCCATATTCACTGTATCATCTGGAATAAAATATACTGTATTTAACGATCAACCAAATTTCTTTTTTAATCTAGATATTCACTATTTGTACAATTTTCTTTTACAATATTCTTTTCTGTAAGATTGAGCAACTTTTAATATTAAAATAGAACAGAAGCGAGAGGAAGGGAAGGGACCTTGATTTTGACTTTAAGGAATTTTCTCTGCTTTTGCCACAAAATCTGTCACACCAAGATGATGCAGAACAAACATGGAAAAAATCATAGGCCTTCATTAACAAAAGGTATATTAAACATTATTCATGCACAAGAAATTCAAAGGCTGAAGGCAAAATCAAAACAACGGATATGGTTCTAATCCTACTTTAAAGATTGTTCTCCTGCACTTCTACCAGTTGGCTGAATACTGTATAAATTTCTCTGTGAGGAAGCTGAATGCTTTTCTTCAGCCGTAAAATAACAACTGCTCATTCTTTCTAAATATACACCTTTATTTCAGATGAATGATGTTCGTAGAGTAAATAGGAAAGTCTAATATGGGAATTAAAAGCACATCCTCTGAGTCAGTAGCATGTTAATGTATGACTGTTCTAAAATATTTACATGAGACAGGCAGTGTATAGTAAATGGCTTCCAAAGTTGAACAGTCATCTTAATGTGTCGCTACAAAAGAGATGCACACCTGCTCAGTGGGGTTGTACAACACTCTTCTAGGAATCCTCAGCTCTACCAGTTGCGATCCAGGTTGACCCCTCTGATCTTCTGATTGTATGAGGATCACCATTGGGACTGACACCAACACTAACTTTCTATGACTTGCCACAGTGAAGGTTTAGTAAAGCTAACATGTGGCATGCTCTCCTGACCCTCTGCAAGAAAGTCTGTTTGAGGATGTGTGGAATCTGAAGATTGCCAAATACTAATACAAGCTGAAATGAAAGATAGAAGTGAAGGGACCTTAAAAGAAAAGGACACATCCAAAGTGGCAAGGTGATTTCAGCGATGACTGACATACTCCCTGAGCTGCTGTCAAAAAATGTCCTAAAGCCACAAAACTGGACAGGAGAATAGATGCCTTTGCACTTGCTAACCTAATCCTTTTGATTTGTTCTTCTCTTTGAGTGGCTGTTGAGTTTGTAAGAAAAAAAGGAAAGGGGGGGGGAGGAAAAGACATTTCGGAGAAGATGAATGAAGTATAAATGGTTGCAAAAGGAGAAAGGCTAAGAAGTGTAGCTAAAAAAAAAAGTTTAGCCACAAAAGAAAAAAAGGAAGAGGAGGTGACATTCAGGAGGGGAGCTAGTGGAAATTAAGGGAGTTGAGGAAGGAAGTAAAAAAATAAATAAATTCCAGACTGCTGTTTGTGCTTTTACATTTCTTTTCTTCATGGAGGCAGAGGGTTGGTTCATTCTGCAGAAATATTCCTTTCTTTCAAAACCAAATCATTTCATTTCATGTCGGCAATATGAGGAAGGCTTAGGGTTATTAAATTTCTGTCCTGTCTTCTATGCAGTAGATGCTCATATTCCCTAGAAGTCTTGCCTGCAAGAATTAACCATTCCTAGCCCCTCTTCTTCAAGGCTGCTACTTTGCAAAGCGCATGAAATATTCCTTTCCTACCCTTGGAATCACAGTCAGCTTAAAACTCTGAATGCTGGTGGAACTGAAGAAAGGAAATATAGGAAATTCCCAATGAACTCTGTGTCTTTGAATCTTTCCATGGATTTTAATATGTAAGTGATTATGAAATGTAATTTACTGATCATCCTAAAGGTGCTTTTTCAAAAGGCAGCTGGACTTTGTTGTTCCTTAAAGATGTTTTGCTTCTCATCCAAGAAGCTTCTCAATTCTTGGAAGAGAAGTGAAATGTCTTCAAGGAAAAACAAAGCCCAGTTGCGTTTTGAAAAAGCACTGTTGGGACAACCATGACCTAGATGACTGAGAATCTCCATATGTAATTTACTGGTCCTTATTTTGACCTGATAAGTAAGACCCAAATGTTCTTTCTTGATTTCTTTTGTTCTTGAGTTGCAGTCAAGGTGGACCACAGAGCCCATTTATCAGGAGAAACCAGGAGAATGCAAAGTATATTCCAGATTCCATTGTTTATGCTGCACGTCAGCAAAAAGCATCCAGTGTTAATGGTTAGGCAATGTTTATTAGGTATAATAGCATTTCTTTTTTATCTAGATTGACAGTAATGCCATGAATATTTTTGTTCAGAAAGTAATTTGTTTGTACAAAGGAAATGTGGTATAATTTGGCCTGGTGGTTTTGTCCTTGATATTAATTCTAAACACCACCAGAAGATAATCATTACAGTATTCTATTTAAAATGGGTCAGGATAAGACTAAAGTAAATTCTATTGATCCTCAGCCAGCACTGGCCATATGCTGCCACCACCATTGCTGTAGCATTTGATTCTATTTAAATGTTGATCCTCTTTGTCCTAGAGTACTTTATGCTTAGTCAAGCTTGATTTTTTATTTGCTTTTTATCATTTGCAGAGTTGTCCCTGCACAGTAATATATATCCAGATAAATGTGATGTATAGTGCAAAGGAACTGTGCGCTAGCCAACAGCTTTGTCCAGCTACTTTCACTCTAAACTTAGCAAAAAAAAGCACATATAGGGCCCACCATATATATTTCTATCCTGAGGTATGCAGGGTATAGGTTTTTTTCCCCATGTGGACAGAACAATATATTTCATTCATTTCTGTTGGAGAAAATACTTGTTGCTCTTGATAATAAATGGAGGAGGCAGACAACTCCTTTTTTATGGTATACCTTTGGTGTAGATCTTTGGTGAGGGGTTGTCTTCTTTCCTGTGCCTCTGATTTAGATATATGGAGACTGAAATAATATATGTTCAGTTTCACTCCTTGTCCCTTCCCTGAGTTGCATCCCTTTTTCCCTCCCTTCCTTTTTCTCTCCCCATACATGCGCATATGCACAAACATTTATTTCTTCTGTTTATGTCAGGCACAAAAGACCAGGTCCACATGTGAAGGTTCAAATTAATTGATTTATTGCTAATCATGTTTATGCAGGAATCCTCTCAACTAATGGTCAGCTCCTAGTTATAGTTAGATAATGGCAATCAAGGGAGGTTGGATTTTGTGGCTACATGTTTTTAGGCTGATTCCTCTTTTTACTCCTCCCCCTGGCTCTGCCAGTCCTTCTCTTACAGTTTGTTCCATTTATTCTGTTGCTGTTCTTCCTTTTTTATGTAAGTGAAAAGAAATTCAGAGAAGAGAGCCATCCCCAGCATTTAATGACTAATCATAGCCTCAGTATGATCCATTTTGTGATTACAGTCATGACACTTTTAAAAAAAAAATACAATATAACTACAGGATATTGGAAGGGCAAAAATGAGCACGAGATATATGTTGACAGAGTGTTCAGTAGCAAAGGAGGAGGGTTGGGCTAACAGCTGTGAAAACTGAAAGACATGCAATATGCCACAAATTCTGTCACCTCCTAGTTCTTTTAGCAGATTGCATGCACAGTCATGCACTTCTAAAAGCTAAAAGTCTTTCAAAATAAGCTTAATCATGTTTTAATTATTTTGGCAATTTGTTCAAGTCAGGAAACAAATTAATCAATTTTCTTTTCAAAAGCCTAATTCAGCTGAAATTGCTAGCTTAATTAACCTCCTTTTCAGGATTTTAAAAACCAAGGAAATGGTTTGCCTTTTGCTTAAAAGTGGGTTTAAGCTAGCCTCAACAAAACTTTCATAGCTGGGCTCAAGATGATTCAAATTACATAAATGAAAGTAGACTTGAACTGGAGGTAAAGTTTAAAATCTTAACACAACATTATTTACTGTATATTGAAATGATACCTGATGAGTAGCACTGATGGTGTTACCTAGTTTGGGTAATGAAACGTCTGGAAAAAACAATCAAGCTCAGAGAGCATCAAGAACCCCTGAGCTACAAATATTCTTCTTTATTGGAACTGATACCCTCAGAACCGAATAGAATCAGAGTGAATCTAGAACCCTATCTAGATGTTTTCATTTCTAGTACCACATGCAGAATTGGAAAGGATTGAAGAGAGAGCAGAATCACTGTTCTCAGTGGTGCAGAAAGTATAACAAAGTAGAATAAGCTCCCCACTTCAGACTTTATTACAGTAAATGTATTTAGAAGAACCAGACCAGCAGCAGCAGCAGAAAAAAAAATGTCTTCTTGATGCATGGTGGATGAATGCCCAGATAGATCATGGCTAATTATAATAAGTAAATTTGCCATTACAGCTAATCCTTGACTTATGACCACAATTGGAACCAGGATTTCCATTGCTAAGCAAGGTAGTTATTAAGTGAGTCACTAATGCCCAATTTTTTTGAATTTTTTTTGCCACGATTGTTAAGTGAATCACTTCAGTTGTTAAGTGAATCACTTCAGTTGTTAAGTGAATCACTTCCGTTGTTAAGTGAATCATGTGGTCATTGAACAAATTTGGCTTTTCTCACTGACTGCTTGTAGGAAGCTGGCTGGGAAGGTCAGAAATGGCAATCAATGATCTCGGGATGTTGCAGTCTTCATAAATTCATGCCAGTTGCCAGGCACCCTATTTTGTGATCAAATGACCATAGCGATGCTGTGACGATGGTGAGAACCGGTTGCAAGTTTTTCAGTGCCGTTGCAACTGTGAACAGTTTTTAAACGAATGGTGGTAAGTCAAGAGTTACTTCTGACTGGGTTTTTTTTGTTTTTGTTTTTTTGTTTTGGTTTGGTTTTGATCTTTTGTTTTCATTCCATTTGTACATAGGAACAACTAATCCTTGAATTAGATTCTATGGCAGTCTTTCAAAAGATGTTATTTAAAGCACAGCTGATCTAGAATGAAGGATCCAATTCATGATGGGTCATAGTTACTTTGGAAGTCCACCATTAGTGCCACCAAACACGTCTATAAAAATTGCCTATGACCTGCTGATCAGTTGATTCAGGCGTATTTTTTCAAGGAGTCTCTAGATAATGAACATTGCCAAGAGCTCCGTGTTCTGCCTTCGCCTTTATATTTTGGAGTCTCTGTTACAGCAGGGACTGAAATGGCCAAATGCCAACTGAACTTGCTCAGTTTCAGAGCATGGTGACAATTGCCAAAAGATGAACTATACATTAATTAGCTTGCTGCTAGTAGTATGCAAATACACTGCAGAACATGTTAGGGATGTTAATCACTCGTGCGTGAGCACATTTTGCTCAGATTTCTGATGCTGTATGTGATACAATCAGCCATTTTGCTTTCCAATTCAAACTTACTAAGGGAAGTAAAACTGCAGGTATGCATCCCTGGGCACATGCATGCTTCAGCTGTTCTAATTGCTTAAAAGTACTATTTTGGGTTTGCTTTTCTTATTTATGTCACACTGTTTTTCTGGAAAAGTCATGAGTTACGGTCTAATACTCATATGGGGCAAAAGAGAGAAAGTTACCAAAAATTAATCCATGTCCTCAAGCTTCAAAAATATTCTATCATGTACTTTCATGGCATTGTGATATTCAGATACCACATCAGTAAAGAATTACCATTTTTCTCTTCATCCTTTCAACCATCTTTTTGTAATGTAGTTTCTTGTTCACTTAAAGATCTTCCAACAGACCAATATTATTATACCTGTGTTAAAAATTGGGAAGGGGCATGGTGTCCCATTTGGAATGATTTATTGAAAGTTAATGTCATGGTTCCGACAGATGAAACTCTTCAAAAGAACTTTGAGGCATTGTTTACCTAAAGAATCTTTTATTCGAGTAGCATAATATCAACACTTACATAATCAAAGCCAAAAACTGAATTCCCCTCCCCTGGGCATATAGTATCAAAGCATAATTCCCTCCTCCAATTAACAGTCATAAATCACATTCCCCAATTAGCTTGAAGCACGGGCTTCCTCTCCAGTTCTCCAGCCCTCCAATTCTTTATCAGCTCTGGGCTCAATAACCTTGATTCGCACACTAAGTTTAGTGTTGTTATGTCTAGCTAGACCCGTGGTTCTCAACCTGTGGGTCGGGACCCCATTTGGGGTCGAACGATCATTTCACGGGGGTCGCCAAACAAGGCTGTCCACCATTTTTTCCCCTTTTCTTTGGCCACGGCCCTGGCACCCGGTGATATATAAGTGGTTGGGGGTCACCACAACATGGGGAACTGTATTATGGGGTCGCGGCATTAGAAAGGTTGAGAAACACTGAGCTAGACTCTCATTCAAATCCCGCCCCCCAGCATCATCTAACTCTAAAAGCGAAAGGGAAAAAGATGGCTACATATTCATCTGTTGTCTATGCAAAACATCCGATGTTAGCAGTGTTGACAGTTACTTTTTTAAAAATGAGATTTAAAGCTTTTCTTGTATGATTATTTTTAATGGGTTATCTTAGTGAATGCTAGGTCTTATTTGGTGGATTGGAACTATTTGAGAAACGTCTAATTTACTTTAAAAATTGGGCAGTGTCGTTTTTGTTTACTGTTATTATGGAACTTAGCAGCAGAACAATAATAAGGAAACAAAATAAACACCAAAATGCATAACATATAAAAGGATAACCATATTATCCATTATAAATGATTGCAAACAAATTAAAATTTAAAAGGAACAATTCTCAACAATCCATATCTTATTATAAAATTTCAGTAGTATATGTTACATATTGATACCCGTCTGATCCTGATGATGTAAAATAGATAAACAGTAGAATAAAAGCTAAAGTAATTGTAGGCCTGTGGAATTAGCAGCCATTCAAAATTTAATCACTATTTGTTTGTTAACAAATATAAAGGATATTCCACAGTTTCAGTTCCATTGGTAGTTTGGGGGAATAATCAGTGGTTGTACAATATTTTTATATACCTATTTTTTTAGGACCATAGAAGGCCAAACATCAAATCTGGAGAGTGTGAAGAATTGGTGTCAGAACAATAAATTGTACATAGATTGTACATACAATATATTGTACAATTAAAGCTGTTCATCACATCCATTAATGCAGAATATTTAAGGATGATAATGTGTTTGTAATTTAGAATCATACTTCTCTTTATCAATTAAGTTCTTTGTCTCTTTTGGATAGAGGAGAAGACAAACTCCAAAAAGAATTCAAGATGGTTATGTTTCAGAATGTTCCCCCATCTAGACTTATGAACAAGAGCCAATTTAAACGAGTGAGAAATAACAAATGAAAACTAAACCAAATCTGAAGAAAAAGAACTAGGACCACGTCCAGATTAAACCAACTCTATGTTCAGTGCAGCATTTTAGCTCACCAGTAGCTATAGCCAAAACTGACTGAAGACTTTTGATCTGTCCTCCTTTAATGGGCTATAATCATTTCTACAAAAATTTGAGTGCTATATAAAAACCATGCTATTACTGACTTTCAGACCTGTGGGGATATAATAACCACCTTCAAATCAAAACACTTTTGAATGGCAGCAGCCCTTTTCACAACATGTTTGGCATTATAATTGATATGTGCTTTCCATGTTGTCAAAAAATATAAAACAATCCCAAAATATGTATTTATATTTTTTTCTGGGACAGATGGTAAGAAGTTCCTTTTTGCTAGGGAAATTTGGTGTTTCTCATTCCATCCAGAGTGAGGGAGAAGATTAAAAATCATCCACTTATAGGAGACCAACAGCTGCTGTGTTGATGAAATAGCAGTTGTATATCAACAAAAAAGCTTATATAACAATTAAATAGCAGGTGGATGCAAAATATGGTCCTATTTCATACCTCATTCCATGGTGATTATTTCTGTAAGATGCCTTCGTTGAGAACTCCTTTATCCATTTTCGTACATTTTCATCGATGCATGTTTATCAATCAAGGTATCCTCCCAAATCTTTCACATCTGGGGCTAACCATGTATATATCTCAATAAGATGGTTTAATACCAAGCAGTGTTCTAGGATCTGCTAGATCATGGTGGTCCAACCTTTTGGCTTGCCTGTGCTGCATTGAATGAAGAAGAATTGTTTTGGACTGTATATAAAATATATAATATAGTTAATGTATATGCATAACAAAGTTTTTTTATTTTTTAAATATTTTTATTATCTTGTGGGGCTGAATTACTAACAGTCCAGGGCCACATGCGGCCTGTAGGCCATGGATTTGACATGTCTACCCTAGATCAGGGTCCCCCGGTCCAGACACCCTGGGTCCAGAAACCAGGCCGCGCAAACAAACGAAGCCCCATCTGTGGGATGCAGGCAGTATGTGAAACCATACCCCTTCCAATCTGTGGAAAAATCTTGCTCCACAGTTCCTGATGCCCAAAAGGTTGGGGGCTGCTACCCTAAATCATAATTTTATGATAAAACTCAGCAAAGTAATTGGTTTGTAACTACTCTATTTCCCACCGTTTTGAAAATAGGATCACCCAACAGCCTTCTCCCACATTTGGGAAGATTTTAAAAATTTGATCCATGAGGATGAAGAGAGCTGCAATTGTGGAATCCTATCACTCAATAGTGACCTTAATTCCATGGATGGAGTTCAGTGACCTTACCTTCAAAAGTATTAGAGACTACTCCTCTACGCCAGTGGTGGTGAACCTATGGCACGAGTGCCAGAGGCGGCACTCAGAGCCATCTCTGTGGGCACATGTGTCATTGCCCCAGCCTTGCCTCCCCCCATGACCCCATCCTCACCAGCAGCCCCCCTGGAGGAGAGTTGCCCCTGAGCGGGGCCAATGCAGAGCAGTGCAGCCAAGAACATGGCAGCCAGGCAGCATAGACAAGAATCTGGCCTCATGCCCCATCGTGCACAGTTGATGCTGAAGGGTGTGGGCAGAGGGCGTGGCTGCCATGGCACTGCTGGGCTGCCTGGGCAATCTGCGGTGGGCCCTGGAGGTGGTGAGTGGCCCTGCGGGCAGGTGGGGTGGGGTGGGGCAGGGGGTGGAGTGGGGCAGGGCCAGGTTTGGGGCACTCAGTCTCTAAAAGGTTCGCCATTACTGCTCTATGCAAATTTCCAAGAAAGACTTGCTTGTGTTCTCTTGTGAAGATAATTACTGTAAAAAAATTTCCCCCTACCTCTGATAGATTAGTACACTATATGGGGCCACATTTTATGACTTCTCCACTAATTCATTTCCATGTTGAGGAATTACTCATTCAAGAAACCTCCATTTCTACCTTCTTTTAAACTGGACCCTAGGTTATTTTGAGAGTTGTGTTCAGTTTTATTTTGTTTTTTTGAGTTGTAAAAAGGGAGGGAGCATGAAGCAGATTTACACTTAAATATTAGCACTTAGAGGTTTTTTTTAAACTAAGATATGGTCTTGATCAGAGGTTTGATTAGAATTAAATATAGGCTTCAGAAATGTCTCCTGATTTCATTGATAATTCTGCCAAGGCACAATCAATGTTCAGTACCATGAAAATAATTTCTGTGGAAGTGGTCCCTGAGGTTGGTTGTTTTCTTGCAGGTGTTTCATTACCCAGCTAGGTAACATCTGCAGAAGGGAGTGGGGTTTGCTCTTTGTTTTTATACAATAGCTCCCATTTCAGTGTTGGAAAAGTTTCTCCTTGGTAGTGTCTTAATTCTTAATGTTGTTTATAGCTTGATTTGCTACTTGACTATTTAAAACAATTAATTAAATAATAAAAATTGTTTCTGTGTAGTTCTCAACCTTGGGACTTAGATGGGGTTTTAAATATAGACAGTAGGTTTCACAATGATGTGAATTATTTTTAATAATTCAGACAGAATTGTATTTGTTTGAGAGAGAGAGAGAGAGAGAGAGAGAGAGAGAGAGAGAGAGAGAGAGAGAGAGAGCTGAAAGTGCCGGTTACCAGTGACTCCCATTTTGCGAAAGCGCAGCATTTCATGCTGAAAGAAATCCATTTTGTTTTTAATATTACAAGATGATATATTCCATCTCTATATACCAGTGGTTCTCAACCTGTGGGTCGGAACCACATTTGGGGTCGAACGACCATTTCATGGGGGTTGCCAAACAATGCAGTCTGCCATTTTTCCCCCCTTTTCCTTAGCTGTGCTACTCCCTTTCTATTCTCTTGAATAGAGTCTAATTCTACTGGCTTTCAAAAGCCAATAGGAATTGTCCAGGCTGCCTCTGCCCTGCTGAGCCCGCCAAAAGTCCCATTCTGCAAACGGTGCTGCACCAGTTGAGTAGTCCTCGACTTACGACCGGTTGAGTAGTCCTCGACTTACGACCGGTTGGGGTCGTGGCATTAAAAAGGTTGAGAACCACTGCTATATACCGATTTAATATCAGGGGAGGTGGGGGGGGAAGAGTACTTAAATCTTAACAAGATTTAAAAGATAAAGATTTTCCATGTCCAGTCATGTCCGACTCTAGGGGCAGTGCTCATATCTGCTTCCTAACCAAGGTAGCCAACCTTGTCCAAAGATGCTTTTGTGGTCATGTGGCCGGCATGACTTTATGCTGAGGTGCATGGAATGCTGTTATCTTCCTAATGAAGTGGAATCTATTTATACACTTGCATTTGCATGTTTTCGAACTGCTAGCTTTGCAGGAGCTGGGAGCTTACTCCTTCATGCAGTACTTAGGTCTTTCAACACTGCTGACATTGGATGTTTTTGCTTTACAACAGTTGGAGATGCAACCATTTTCTTTTTATGTTTTGCTTTTAGAGTTAGAGCTAGAGTTAGATGATGCTGCGGGGAGGAATGTGCATAAGAGTTCAGCTAGACATAACAATGCTGAACTGAGGTTATCGAAATAAGAGGTGATAAGAATTGGCAGGCTGGAGGACTGGAGGGAAAGCCTGCATTTCAAACTAACTGGAGAATGTGATTTATGACTGTTAATTGGAGGAGGGAATTGTGCTTTGATACTATGTGCTCAGGGGAGGGGAATCCAATTTTTAGCTTTGATTGTGTTAGTGCCGATGCCATGCTTCTCTAATAAAGATTCTTTAAGGTAAACAATGCCTCAAAGTTCTTTGAAGAGTTTCATCTGTCGGAACCATGACAAGGTCTTGAACTGCCAAACCTCTGGTCAACCAGCCCAGTGATTTAATCACTAGACCATTTAAATTGCTGTAATAGTTCACTTCCTCAGTGGAGGAAGTTATTTGGCTCCAACTCAATCTGTTTATCTTCCAAATTTAAGATTTCATTCTGTTGTTTGAACAAGACTTACTGACTTGGAACCCCAAACCATTTTGATGTTTGTCTTTCAGAAACATACCAGTGTCGACCTGGAACATAAACTCCATTGGAATTTGGTGAAATTGTGTGTTCTTTTGTCGTGCTCTTTGTTTTGATTGTCTTTAAAATTTCAAGAAGGTTGATTTCTTGCTATTTACTGCCACTGTGTATGATGCTCACAGAATCATCAAAGCTTTCTCACAGTTGTAACTCTGAAGAAGCTAAAACGTATTTACTTTTCATGGCAACAAGCCCAGGGGCTTTGTTTGTAAATATCTTCTTTACAGTCAGGCAGCATGAATTCTATTTGTCTGCAGGTTAAATTGCATGACAGATCCTCTTTATACAAGGCTAGATTGTATTAATTTTACAAGAAACAAAAATGAATAGGTTTTTGGGAAGGAGAAGAAGTAATTACAGATGCAGGAGTAATTTGAAAACTTCTGTATTCAAGAGAGAATTTACCTGATCCTCCATGTGGATTGAAATATGTATACACTAATAGAATTCTCATTGTCATGACTTTTAATTGGGTGAAAAATTGCATCATAGGGCAACAATTTTTACACCAAGTTACCTCGAATGGGCTAACATACCGAATGCATCCAGAATCCAAGATCCATGACTCCCGAGAGAATGAAGTTGTACTGCTTCAGTGCTATTGGCTGCTGTTGGGCTGCTACTATGGTCACATGATCTTTGTTTTCAACATTCTGTGACAGTTTCCCAGCCAGTCTCACAAACCCTTGCTATCTTCCCAAATCCAAAAGCAGCCATTTACCTGCATGGTGGGAAGGGAAGGAAAGGAGAAGGGGAGATTTCTGATGCTCTCTGCCAGATTCCCACAGGGAAATTCAATGAGGAAGCTGGCAGAAAGTTGGAAGTCCCTCCTTCCTTTTTGCCCACTTTTGGCCATTCTATTTCTCTATTTGGTAAGGAAATATCTCTGAAAAGAAGACCAAACAGGTTGTCTAGTAGGGTACTAAATTCTGAAAGGTGAACAAATGATGTATTTGTATATAAAAAAAGATTTGCAGAATCTATCCACTAAGCCAGCTAGAAAGTACAGTGACCAGCACCCACTTGAAAGGAAACCAGAGATGTCATGAGAGGTACAATCTCTAATCAAGTATTATCCTGCACAGGGTCCCTTTATTCTGGTTTTACTTCAGTTTAGAAAGCAGCTACTCTGCATCTGAGCTAGTACAAGTGACAAAAAAAAAAAAACCAAGAAAAAACTCAAAACAGCCCTCAGTTTGAGCTGCTCTCAAACTATTTTGTAAAATATAAATCATTTTTCTTTGTACATTTCCACATTGGTCTCTTTTAAAAAGTGCACAGTTGCAAAGGCATGCAGTAAGTTAAAGATGTCGTAAGAATTTCCTTTCTGGGGAAAAAAAAGTAGCACTGCTACTTTTGGGAAATTATCCCAAATGAGGAGAAAGTCCTTAGTTCAAGAACAGTTGTCAAGTCTTTAGGGAATCTAATCCTCCTTTGTTTATGTTCTCACTAAGACATGCCTGATCCACTTTCAACACATTTAAACATTTCCCCAGTATTCCATTTTGAAAACCATTGACAAACAAACTGGAGGGTAAATTGTTATTTATCATTCTTCATCTTCAATGCCAGGCAGCCATTAATGGCCTTTTAAAACTTTATGACATGTGAAAGAACTGCAAAGAGCTATAAGTTTGTATACTATTTACAGCTCAAAATATCCCTGACATAACAACTGCAAAATCCTAAGGAGACTCCCGTAAAAAAAAAAATCAAAGCAAATGTTTTTTAAAAAATGAAGCTTCTTAATTAATTTCTAATTCTTTCCCATCTCCTTCTTATAGAAAGATCTGATTTTACACATTCCTTCAGCACATGTTTTATAGGCCAGGTGTGTAGCTTTCTCTCAGGTGTGATTTGTTAGAAGCAATTTGTCAGTGAGTCAAATATTTTTATTTCTAGGTGAGTGTTGAAATATTTTAGACTGTGCAGGGTACCAAATGAAATGTCACATATCATGCCCAGACAAAGGAAACTGAAGAGATGTAAATCAAGGCTATCAGTAAACTGCAGGTGTCCTATTTTAAATTATTTTCCATGGCTGCAGCTTTTACATATAGACTGAAACTTTGCATACAAAATCTGCCCTATAGCTTTTGAAAATATTGTTTATATTTGGTTATATTTTTATGGTTATATTTATGGAGGAAATGGTGTCAGATTTGAGCGAAATTAATGGCAGACATACCTGAATAGAGGAAAATAAAATCTATCAGGAGGATTTTGTTTTTACTACACATTAAGATAAAGTCCATTGTTTCATGTCTTATCTCTTTAAAGGAATATTCTACAAAACAAAACACCTAATAATAGGAGAGGAGGGTTGATAACTCTCTTCCAGCTTCAGCTTCATACAGTAAGATTCTTCATCCCATTGGAGTAGTTTCTCCAGAGATGCAGATCAGTGGTGGATAAGAAACATTTTTTAAGTCCTAACTATGTGGAGATGTCAGTAAAGGAGAATATTTGTAGCTCATGGTTGAAATGAGGGGTCCTTAGTGCTCTCTGAGCTTACTTGTTTTCTTGCAGACATTTCACTACCCAAACTAGGTAACATTATTAGTGCTAGTAAGGAGTGTGGTTTGCTGTCATTTTATATTTTGGTGACTTGCCCTGCCAGTGTTGGCTGGTCTGGTCTTAGAGATTCTTTGGCTGGGCTACTTACTATTGGCTCTTTGGCAGTTTCTTGATTGGAGTATTGTTTACTTGATTGTTGGTCTGATGTTAACCTTGCAGCTAATCTATACTGATCTGGGTGCTGATTGCTATTGGAGAGGTGCTTGGGTTTTTTTGTTCCCTTTTGGGCTGGTTGATTGTCTCTTTTTCATAGTCTATAGATGTTGTTAATGTCTGTGTGTCTGTTGATGGTTGATTTGTCAGAGTGCCAGTGTCTGGAGATGCTTAAATAAATGATTGCTTGATCATGTGCCCTCAGAATGGTGTCATCTCTAAGCAACCACATAACTAGATTTTCTCTAGGAGTATCTGTCCCCAAAGAAGTCTCTCAGATCTTCCAATAGTGCACCTTTGATCACTATAGTTGAGACCATCCACCTTGCTGCTGGTTGTCCTTTTTTTCTTTTTTCTTCCACTTTTTCCAGTATTATAGATTTCTTCAGAGAGCAAGGTCTTTGAAAAAGTGTCTGAAATATGATAATTTGAGCCTGGTCATTTGTGCTTTGAGTGAGAACTCTGTATTGATTTGTCCCATGATCTAGTTGTTTCTGTTCTTGGCTACTCATGGTATCTTCAAGAGTCTCTTCCAACACCAAAGTATGGATAGTTTTGCTTCCATAAAATGTAACAGGAAAAATAATTGCCTGTATGATTCTGATTTTGGAAAATAATAGATGCAACCAAGCATTTGATGAGCCGAGATGGCGCAGCAGTTAGAGTGCAGTACTGCAGGCCACTTTAGCTGACTGTGTTCAGCAGGTTGGCGGTTCAAATCTCACCGTCTCAAGGTTGACTCAGCCTTCCACCCTTCCGGCGTAGGTAAAATGAGGACCCAGATTGTTGGGGGCAATGTAAATATATATATATACATTGCTTACTGGTGTACACCGCTTGGAGAGTGCTTGCACTTAAAGCGGTATATAAGTCTCATAAATAAATAAATAAATAAATTTGAATATATTTTCAAAGGCTTTCATTGTCATCCTAACAACTGGGGAAAATAATATAACCAAGCAGATATTTTAAAAAGGATATGAAAGATAGCCACATAGCACTGATCAAAAAGTTGAAATATCGTGCTGAATTAGTGGTGGGTTCACATATACATATAGACAGATCCTATGAGAAAATGGAAATAAGGAAGTTTCAGGGAATAAAAATTTCTTATCTTCTACAGGGAAAAGAGATGTCTTACCACTAAGCTGTAGTCAATCATTTTTTTATCCATTATTTTAGAAGATTAAAAAATATAAGCAAAATATAAAATATAATAACAAGTTAAATTAAACAATCCTTAAACATAACAAAAAAGAAAAAACAAGTAAAAACAAATAAGCAAACAAACGAGATCTAGCTTGTTCTATATAACAAACTTAAAGATAGTTGCTGGATTAATAAAGATACCATAGAATAATATAGTATAGTATAAAAAGATAAAAGTATTATTGTACAATATCATAAAATCTGTGCCAAGGAACATAATCCTCCATCCTTTGATTAGTGGAGAATATTACTTTTTTTAGAATAGACAAATTATACATTTCCAAAGCCAGTTTTTCATCTGGAATAATATCACCTTTTTCATATCTTACTATTATTTGCCTAGTCACTTCTCATGCAGAGTACAACCATAATTCCTCACAGATGGCTTTGGGATATAATAAAATACTATGTTAACATCTTTATCATGTTCCTCTATAAATATACTTACAAACGTTAAACTACTATTCCAGAAAAATGTTGAACGTTGAATCATATCATACAGGTCAATGAACCTTCAAATGTTTTGTATCTCCCACAAAGAAAATCTGATGTCCCTCCTTTCAAGTACATTCTTTGAGGAGTCCAATACAATCTAAATATATATTTGATTGTTCAGCTTTCATCTCAAATCTGCCAATACTATTTTAACATTTTTTAAGAACATGATGCATCTGTGTGATATTATTGTGTCACAGGTTCCAGTTCTTTGGCCCATATGTGAAATATTCCAGTAGTTACCATTTTAAAAAATATTCTTAAATTTTTGATGAAGATATTTTACGGGTTTAAACATCTGTCATGGATTCCAACAAATAGAAAGGCCCCAATTTAAACATGCTCAAATTAAAAATACTGCCATTGTTGCAAACTAAGAAGACCAAATTCAGTTCTTAAAATGATAATTATTTCATCATTGATTTAAAGTTGCTTTCCTGGCTTCCACCCATACTTTCCAATAAAATGTTTTACCAACTTTTTTAAAGTAGATTTTTTTCCAAAAGGTTAAATATATGTGAGTCTCATTATAAAAATCCAATCTGTGCCCCAATATGGCCCAAAAATTTATTGCAGCCCACACTCCTGGGGAAAAAAAAATCTTTTTACTATATGTTGTTCCAATGAGTTGCCATAACCACAAGGCAAATAAATAATAATTTTCTAACAAAGTTGGTGAAGAGGATATTCCATGAAATTTTCATGCCATATACTTATGGCTGATGAAATATTAGCCCAATAATATTTTTGCAAATCAAATATAAATGAAAGCCCCTAGCCTGCAAATAGTAGTCTCAAGTGAGCTAATCAAAAATCTGCTGTAGTACTATTGCAATACATTTCTAGGTAACTCATCAATCTGAAGAAATATTTGGCATTAACACTGGGATGCCACTAAGGTCAAAAATCAAGTAAGAAACATTCATTTTAATAACATTAATTTTGCCCCACAAACATAAGGGCATTTTAACCCATTTATTTACATTTTTTTTCTTAAAAGTTTCAACCTATTTATTTCCACATATTTAGAAACGTTTTGGGGATTATACAGTCCCGAGTATTTAATATAATCAGTGAAAGTCATAGAATCCAATTTTTTACATAATTGTGTGACTGTATTAGAGCCTAAGGAAAGTAAGCAAGATTTGTCCCAGTTAATCATCTAGCTAGCCAGAGAGAAGTTCTGTACTATCTTTATACAATTAGGCAGAGTAGTAGAAGAGAACATTCATCCAAAATTAGGAAAATATCACTGGCATACAAACTGAATTGATGAATTAATGTCCAAAGACTGCCTTACAACAATAGCTAGAGATACAAGGATCAGATTAAATAGAAGGGCAAAAGTTAGCACCTCTGCCCAGTGGCTCACTGTAAGTCAAAAAGTCTGAAATCATACAGTTTGTTATAATTCTAGCGCCGGGTTGCAATCAATTTCAGTCCGATGAACAAAATCCCTTGTAAAGCCATTTCTAATTAACAGTGGCCTTAAAAATGTAATAGCCCTCGACTTACAACAGTTCATTTAGTGACTGTTCAAAATTGCACCACTAAAAAAAAGTGACTTATGACCCTTTTTCACAGTTACCACCTTTGCAGTATTCCCATGGTCACGTGAGCAAAATTCAGACGCTTGGCAACTGGTTCATATTTATGACCGTTGCTATGTCCCAAGGTCATGGGATCACCTTTTGTGGCCTTCTGACGAGCAAAGTCAGCGGGGAAGCCAGATTCGCTTAACAATCAGGTTATTAACTTATCAACTGCAGTGTTTCACTTAACAACTGAGGAAAGAAAGGTCGTAAAATGGAGCAAAATTCACTTAACAAATGTCTCATTTAGCAACATAAATGTTGGGTTCAATTGTCATAAGTCAAGGACTACTTGTACAAACTAAGTCAAAGACTGTTTGTGCATCTAAAAATATTAGTACAGCAGAGTCCATTCTGTTTTTACCTCTATCCAATATATCAATTCATAAATGGAAATTATCTGATACTTAAGAATGTTTAATAAATCCCTATTGGGAGAGATGAATCATACATAGTAAAACTTACTGCAATTGCCTAGCCAATAAAGAAATTAAAATTTTAATGTCTACATTAATTAATAAAATAGGCCTATAACACAGAATTCAGGATCTTTGCCTGGTTTTAGAATCAACCTTATAGACATCTCATAAAATATTATAGATAATTTACCAGTCTCTTAGAAATATAAATTACAACCTTACAGGCCTTATAAATATCCATGGCTAAATTACAGTGAGTTTTAAAAAATTGTAATTAATTGTCTAACATATATTAAAAGGTCTCATCTTGTACAAGGATGTGTTGAAAATACCACATTGCATAGGCTGGCTTAAAGTTTTTAAATTGAATTAATAACAGGCTGATCAAATATAACAATAAGATGAATAAAAGAGTCTAAAGCATATTTCAATAATGAAGAGGAAATGAAAAAATAATCTAATCTCATTAAAATTAATCATAAACCAATTCATGCATTTTTGTCTATGAAATAAATCAAAATCATTTTATATAATCATAACAAGAACCAAGTCAATATCAAATATCCTCAGATAACTAACAATAAAATGTCCATAAAGATCAATATTTTCTTGCATTGCTATGTTCACCTTTTTCCTAAAACACAACCTAACTCTAGCATAGTGCTAATAACTTTAATATACAAAATACTCAGCTATCCCATTTCAAGCAAGACATGTTTATCATCTCTGAGATTCCAGTTTTATACCTATTTATTACTTCAAATAACTTTCTACAGTTATCTATATTTCATATCTCTTTCACATTCCAATTCAATATCCTTAATCCTTCCCCAACCCCATCCCTTATACAGAAAAATTAAAAATAATGTAACTGTACAGAGAAATAAAAAGAAATAAAAAGTAGTGGATGGTGGTATGGCAAGATATGAATAAATAATATATGGTTGTGAAGGATTATTGACAAATAATACAACCAGTGACTAAAGAAGTGAAACTTAAAAAATATAAATCAGAAATAATACTTAAATAAAAAGTAATTAAATCAACAAAAATTAACAAAAAGTATGACTTCCATAGAGAGCAAAATCACCACCTCATCACCCCCAAATTAATAACAATTCAAAAGAACCTAGGTCCATGGTGGTGAACCTATGGCACGCGCACCACAGGTGGCATGCAGAGCCCTCTCTGTGGGCACGTGCACTGTCGCCCCAGTCCTAGGCCTTCAGCTGGGTTTTATAAAACCTTTTCACTTTAGGCTTCCGCTACCGTGTGCAAAAAATAAAAAAAGGTTCAATCAATCAATCAGTTTCAACTCACGTGAAAAAAAAAGATCTCGCAAAGTTGGAATTGATTGAACTTTTTAGTCCCACCCAATCTGCCATTACCACCACAGCCACGCCCACCCAATGGGCCACGCCCACCCAATGGGCCACGCCCACCCAATGGGCCACACCAACTGGCACCCGACGATACATAAGTGGGTTTTGGATTGCAGTTTGGGCACTTGGTTTCTAAAAGGTTCGCCATCATTGACCTAGATACACTTAAAACAATAGCCATCACAGAGCAATGCTGACTTAACAAAACCAAAAAAGCTCCTTTACACAGGAATAAGTAGGTGATTCCAAGATGGTCATAATCAGTCATTGCACAAGCAAAAATGCCAACATTGTGTCAGGATACAGAAAGCACTTGATCTGGCCAGAGATGAACAAACAAAAATAGCAGGAAACAAGAAAAAATTACTTGATTTTTCTTTAGTCAAAGCCTAAGCCAAAGAAACTGCAGCAGGTGGGAGATCATGGAAAATAAATCTTAACAATCCTTGAATTTCAGTGAAGTGATCTCACATATCTTTCTCAAAACCACAAATTATAATCCTGCAAAATTTAACAATAATCTGTAAGTACTCTTGGGAATCATGCAACCTGAATCAAAGTCTGACCACATCATCAATTTCTAAATCCACATCTGAGGACAAGGATTATATCTCTCATAAACATTCTTCAAAAAAAAAAAAAATCAGAAACATTTAAACCTTCAATATCTACAGGGAGATCACATATTTTAAAATGTCAGCTCTCCTTATAGTTTAATCAAGACTTTGTTGTGCACATCCTTGTCCTTTATTTGCTTTTGAATTGTAAATTCTGCCACCTTCAGCCTGGGTTCCTGGGAATGAGAGTTTATTGTTTTCATATCTTTCACCTCCTATTGAAACTTGCTGAGATGTGCCTCCATGGATTTCATGTCTTTTTATAATACTAATTCATGTTGCAATCCAGAGTGATAATATTCTTATTCAGTATGCCAATGTCTTTACAAACATTAGCTATTTCAGTATATAATTTGTCATGATGGACCTAGATTAGATTGAATACTGATGACAATTCTTCCATCACTTGAAGAGTCGATTCTTCCTTGAGAGGACTCAGCCCCAAATTGAATTACTTCAGAAGATGCAGGAGGCATTTGAGTTTGAATATCAAGAATTTCAGCAGCAAGAATAGTTTCATCCTGAGATTTGATGGTCAAAACCAGGGGTAGGCAACCTCGGCTCTTTTATGATTCATGGACTTCAACTCCCAGAATTCCTGAGCCAGCATAGCATAGCTGGCTCAGGAATTCTGGGAGCTGAACTCCACAAGTCATAAAAGAGCCGAGGTTGCCTACCCCTGTTCAAAACTAACGGATCTATAGACCAGAGGCTGGGAATTTATTCCTTGGCTTTTTTCATCTTCATTTGACGAGGCAGAGCACTTCTCAAAACTTCAAACTTTGTAAAGTAATAATAAAACAACAACAACAACAAACTCTTACTCTGATTGAAGTATGTTGGAGAGAAGAAGAAGGTGAGAGATCAAACCAGTGGCTGCTTAGATCTCCATGTCACCAGAAGTCCAGATTAGATATGGCCACCCAATCTCATTTTAAAATTCAGGTTGCTATTGATACACAAA
>NW_024097698.1:0-46621 GCF_016545835.1 Crotalus tigris
GGTTAGGTCACCATGAACCCATAGAGCAAAATGGACAATGCCAACAAATGGACATTGCCAACAAAGGTTAGGAGGGCAGTGACTTTTCTTGGCTGCCTTATCTATGTTTTCTGGTAAAATACATGGGAAAATCCCATTGGCGGAAAATTCCACTTAGGGTTACGGTTAGGTTCACCCTGAACCCATAGAGCAAAATGGACAATGCCAACAATCTCAGAGTGCTTGAGTAAGGTTAGGAGGGCAGTGACTTTTCTTGGCTTCCTTATCTATCTTTTCTGGTAAAATACATGGGAAAATCCCATTGGAGGAAAATTCCACTTAGGGTTAGGGTTAGGTCACCATGAACCCATAGAGCAAAATGGACAATGCCAACAATCTCAGAGTGCTTGAGTATGGTTAGGAGGGCAGTGACTTTTCAGGGCTTCCTTATCTATCTTTTCTGGTAAAATACATGGGAAAATCCCATTGGCAGAAAATTCCACTTAGGGTTAGGGTTAGGTCACCATGAACCCATAGATCAAAATGGACATTGCCAACAAACTCAGAATGCTTGTGTATGGTTAGGAGGGCAGTGACTTTTCTTCGCTGCCTTATCTATGTTTTCTGGTAAAATACATGGGAAAATCCTTTTGGAGGAAAATTCGACTTAGGGTTAGGGTTAGGTCACCATAAACTCACATACCACAATGGACATTGCCAACAAACTCAAAGTGCTTGGGTATGGTTAGGAGGGCAGTGCCTTTTCTAGGCTGCCTTAGGTATTTTTCTGGTAAAATACATGGGAAAATCCCATTGGAGGAAAATTCCACTTAGGGTTAGGGTTAGGTCACCATGAACCCACAGATCAAAATGGACATTGCCAACAATCTTAGAGTGCTTGGGTATGCTTAGGAGGGCAGTGACTTTTCTTGGCTGCCTTATCTACGTTTTCTGGTAAAATACATGGGAAAATCCCATTGGAGGAAAATTCCACTTAGGGTTAGGGTTAGGTCACCATGAACTCATAGAGCAAAATGGACATTCCCAACAAACCCAGAGTGCTTGGGTATGGTTAGGAGGGCAGTAACTTTTCTAGGCTGTGTTATCTATGTTTTCTGGTAAAATACATGGGAAAATCCCATTGGAGGAAAATTCCATTTAGGGTTAGGGTTAGGTCACCATGAACCGATAGAGCAAAATGGACAACACCAACAATCCCAGTATGATTGGGTATGGTTAGGAGGGCAATGACTTTTCTTCCCTGCCTTATCTATGTTTTCTGGTAAAATACATGGGAAAATCCCATTGGAGGAAAATTCCACTTAGGGTTAGGGTTAGGTCACCATGAACCCATAGATCAAAATGGACATTCCCAACAAACCCAGAGTGCTTGGGTATGGTTAGGAGGGCAGTAACTTTTCTAGGCTTCCTTATCTATATTTTATTGTAAAATAAATGGGAAAATCCCATTGGAGGAAAATTCCATGTAGGGTTAGGGTTAGGTCACCATAAACTCACATACCAAAATGGACATTGCCAACAAATTCAGAATGCTTGGGTATGGTTAGGAGGGCAGTGACATTTCTTGGCTGCCTTATCAGTTTTCTGGTAAAAAAACATGGAAAAATCCCATTGGAGGAAAATTCCACTTAGGTTTAAGGTTAGGTCACCATAAACTTACATACCAAAATGGACATTGCCACCAAACTCCGAGTGCTTGTGTATGTTTAGGAGGGCAGTTACTTTTCTTGGCTGCCTTATCTATGTTTTCTGGTAAAATACATGGAAAAATCTCACTGGAGGAAAATTCCACTTAGGGTTAGGGTTAGGTCACCATAAACTCATATACCAAAATGGACATTTCCCAAAAACTCAGAGTGCTTCGATATGGTTAGGAGGGGACTTAATTTTCTAGGGTGTGTTATCTATGTTTTCTGGTAAAATACATGGGAAAATTCCATTGGAGGAAAATTCCACTTAGGGTTACGGTTAGGTCACCATGAACCCGTAGAGCAAAATGGCCATTGCCAACAATCTTAGAATGCTTGGGTATGGTTAGGAGGGCAGTAACTTTTCTAGGCTCTGTTATCTATGTTTTCTAGTAAAATACATGGGAAAATCCCATTGGAGGAAAATTCCACTTAGGGTTAGGGTTAGGTCACAATAAACTCACATACCAAAATGGACATTGCCACCAATCTTAGAGTGCTTGGGTATGGTTAGAAGGGCAGTGACTTTTCTTGGCTGCCTTATCTATGTTTTCTGGTAAAAAACATGGGAAAATCCCATTGGCAGAAAATTCCACTTAGGGTTACGGTTAGGTCAGCATGAACCCATAGAGCAAAATGGACAATGCCAACAATCTCAGAGTGCTTGAGTATGGTTAGGAGGGCAGTGACTTTTCTTGGCTTCCTTATCTATGTTTTCTTCTAAAATACAGGGCAAAATCCCATTGGAGGAAAATTCCACTTAGGGTTAGGGTTAGGTGACCATGAACACATAGAGCAAAATGGACATTCCCAACAAACCCAGAGTGCTTGGGTATGGTTAGGAGGGCAGTAAATTTTCTAGGCTGTGTTATCTATGTTTTCTAGTAAAATACATGGGAAAAACCCATTGGAGGAAAATTCCACTTAGGGTTAGGGTTAGGTCACCATAAACTCACATACTAAAATGGACATTGCCAACAAACTCAGAATGCTTGGGTATGGTTAGGAGGGCAGTGACTTTTCTTGGCTGCCTTATCTATGTTTTCTGGTAAAATAAATGGGAAAATCCCATTGGAGGAAAATTCCTTTTAGTGTTAGGGTGAGGTCACCATGACCTCACATAGTAAAATCGACATTACCAAAAAACTCAGAGTGCTTGGGTATAGTTAGAAAGGCAGTGACTTTTTTAGGCTGCCTTATCTATGTTTTCTTCTAAAATACAGGGCAAAATCCCATTGGAGGAAAATTCCACTTAGGGTTAGGGTTAGGTGACCATGAACACATAGAGCAAAATGGACATTCCCAACAAACCAGAGTGCTTGGGTATGGTTAGGAGGGCAGTAACTTTTCTAGGCTTCCTTATCTATATTTTATTGTAAAATAAATGGGAAAATCCCATTGGAGGAAAATTCCATGTAGGGTTAGGGTTAGGTCACCATAAACTCACATACCAAAATGGACATTGCCAACAAACTCAGAATGCTTGGGTATGGTTAGGAGGGCAGTGACTTTTCTTGGCTGCCTTATCTGTTTTCTGGTAAAAAAACATGGAAAAATCCCATTGGAGGAAAATTCCACTTACAGTTAAGGTTAGGTCACCATAAACTTAAATACCAAAATGGACATTGCCAACAAACTCCGACTGCTTGGGTATGGTTAGGAGGGCAGTTACTTTTCTTGGCTGCCTTATCTATGTTTTCTGGTAAAATACATGGGAAAATCCCATTGGAGGAAAATTCCACTAAGGGTTAGGGTTAGGTGACCATGAACCCATAGAGCAAAATGGACATTGCCAACAATCTCAGAGTGCTTGGGTATGGTTAGGAGGGCAGTTATTTTTCTTGGCTGCCTTATCTATGTTTTCTGATAAAATAAATGGGAAAATCCCATTGGAGGAAAATTCCACTTAGGGTTAGGGTTAGGTCACCATAAACTTACATACTACAATGCACATTTCCAACAATCCCAGAGTGCTTGGGTATGGTTAGGAGGGCAGTAACTTTTCTAGACTGTGTTATCTATATTTTCTTCTAAAATACATGGCAAAATCCCATTAGAGGAAAATTCCACTTAGGGTTAGGGTTAGGTCACCATAACCTCACATAGTAAAATCAACATTGCCCAAAAACTCAGAATGCTTGGGTATGGTTAGGAGGGCAGTGACTTTTCTAGGCTTCCTTATCTATATTTTCTTGTAAAATAAATGGGAAAATGCCATTGGAGGAAAATTCCACTTAGGGTTAGGGTTAGGTCACCATAACCTCACATAGTAAAATGTACATTGCCAACAAACTCAGAGTGCTTGGGTATGGTTAGGAGGGCACTAAATTTTCTAGGCTGCCTTATCTGTTTTCTGGTAAAAAACATGGAAAAATCCCATTGTAGGAAAATTCCACTTAGGGTTAAGGTTAGGTCACCATAAACTTACCTACCAAAATGGACATTGCCAACAAACTCCGAGTGCTTGGTTATGGTTAGGAGGGCAGTGCCTTTTCTATGCTGCCTTATCTATGTTTTCTGGTAAAATACATGGGAAAATCCCATTGGAGGAAAATTCCACTTAGGGTTAGGGTTAGGTCATCATCAACCCAAAGAGCAAAATGGACATTGCCAAGAAACTCAGAGTGCTTGAGTATGGTCAGCAGGTCAATCACTTTTCTAGGCTGCCTTATATATATTTCCCAGTAAAATATATGGGAAAATCCCACTAGAGGAAAATTCCACTTAGGGTTAGGGTTAGGTCACCATAAACTCATATACCAAAATGGACATTTCCAAAAAACTCAGAGTGCTTCGATATGGTTAGGAGGGCAATGAATTTTCTTGGCTGCCTTATCTATGTTTTCTGGTAAAATAAATGGGAAAATCCCATTGGAGGAAAATTCCACTTAGGGTTACGGTTAGGTCACCATGAACCCATAGAGCAAAATGGACAATGCCAACAATCTCAGAGTGCTTCAGAATGGTTAGGAGGGCAGTGGCTTTTCTTGGCTTCCTTATCTATGTTTTCTCGTAAAATACATGGGAAAATCCCATTTGAGGAAAATTCCACTTAGGGTTAGGGTTAGGTCACCATGAACTCATAGAGCAAAATGGACATTCCCAACAAACCCAGAGTGCTTGGGTATGGTTAGGAGGGCAGTAACTTTTCTAGGCTGTGTTATCTGTTTCCTAGTAAAATACATGGGAAAATAGCATTGGAGGAAAATTCCACTAAGGGTTAGGTCACCATAAACTCACATACCAAAATGGACATTGCCAACAAACCCAGAGTGCTTGGGTATGGTTAGAAGGGAAGTGACTTTTCTTGGCTGCCTTATCTCTGTTTTCTCGTAAAATACATGGGAAAATCCCATTGGCGGATAATTCCACTTAGGGTTACGGTTAGGTCACCATGAACCCATAGAGCAAAATGGACAATGCCAACAATCTAAGAGTGCTTGAGTAAGGTTAGGAGGGCAGTGACTTTTCTTGGCTGCCTTATCTATGTTTTCTGGTAAAATACATGGGAAAATCCCATTGGCGGAAAATTCCACTTAGGGTTACGGTTAGGTCACCATGAACCCATAGAGCAAAATGTACAATGCCAACAATCTCAGAGTACTTGAGTAAGGTTAGGAGGGCAGTGACTTTTCTTGGCTTCCTTATCTATCTTTTCTGGTAAAATACATGGGAAAATCCCATTGGAGGAAAATTCCACTTAGGGTTAGGGTTAGGTCACCATGAACCCATAGAGCAAAATGGACAATGCCAACAATCTCAGAGTGCTTGAGTATGGTTAGGAGGGCAGTGACTTTTCTTGGCTTCCTTATGTATCTTTTCTGGTAAAATACATGGGAAAATCCCATTGGCAGAAAATTCCACTTAGGGTTAGGGTTAGGTCACCATGAACCCATAGATCAAAATGGACATTGCCAACAAACTCAGAATGCTTGGGTATGGTTAGGAGGGCAGTGATTTTTCTTCGCTGCCTTATCTATGTTTTCTGGTAAAATAAATGAGAAAATCCCATTGGAGGAAAATTCCATTTAGGGTTAGGGTTAGGTCACCATGAACCGATAGAGCAAAATGGACAACACCAACAATCCCAGTATGCTTGGGTATTGTTAGGAGGGCAATGACATTTCTTGCCTGCCTTATCTATGTTTTCTGGTAAAATACATGGGAAAATTTTTTTGGAGGAAAATTCGACTTAGGGTTAGGGTTAGGTCACCATAAACTCACATACCACAATGGACATTGCCAACAAACTCAAAGTGCTTGGGTATGGTTAGGAGGGCAGTGCCTTTTCTAGGCTGCCTTAGATATGTTTTCTGGTAAAATACATGGGAAAATCCCATTGGAGGAAAATTCCACCTAGGGTTAGGGTTAGGTCACCATGAACCCATAGATCAAAATGGACACTGCCAACAATCTTAGAGTGCTTGGGTATGCTTAGGAGGGCAGTGACCTTTCTTGGCTGCCTTATCTATGATTTCTGGTAAAATACATGGGAAAATCCCATTGGAGGAAAATTCCACTTAGGGTTAGGGTTAGGTCACCATGAACCCATAGAGCAAAATGGACAATGCCAACAATCTCAGAGTGCTTGAGTATGGTTAGGAGGGCAGTGACTTTTCTAGGCTTCCTTATGTATCTTTTCTGGTAAAATACATGGGAAAATCCCATTGGCAGAAAATTCCACTTAGGGTTAGTGTTAGGTCACCATGAACCCATAGATCAAAATGGACATTGCCAACAAACTCAGAATGCTTGGGTATGGTTAGGAGGGCAGTGACTTTTCTTCGCTGCCTTATCTATGTTTTCTGGTAAAATAAATGAGAAAATCCCATTGGAGGAAAATTCCATTTAGGGTTAGGGTTAGGTCACCATGAACCGATAGAGCAAAATGGACAACACCAACAATCCAGTATGCTTGGGTATTGTTAGGAGGGCAATGACATTTCTTGCCTGCCTTATCTATGTTTTCTGGTAAAATACATGGGAAAATCCTTTTGGAGGAAAATTCGACTTAGGGTTAGGATTAGGTCACCATAAACTCACATACCACAATGGACATTGCCAACAAACACAAAGTGCTTGGGTATGGTTAGGAGGGCAGTGCCTTTGCTAGGCTGTCTTAGATATGTTTTCTGGTAAAATACATGGGAAAATCCCATTGGAGGAAGATTCCACTTAGGGTTAGGGTTAGGTCACCATGAACTGAAAGAGCAAAATAGACATTGCCAACAAACCCAGAGTGCATGGGTATAGTTAGGAGGCCTGTAACATTTCTAGGCTTCCTTATCTATATTTCCTGGTAAAATACATGGAAAAATCCCACTGGAGGAAGATTCCACTTAGAGTTAGGGTTAGGTCACCATAAGCCCGTAGAGGAAAATGGACAACACCAACAATCTCAGAGTGCTTGGGTAAAATACATGGGAAAATCCCATTGGAGGAAAATTCCACTTAGGGTTAGGGTTAGGTCATCATGAACCCGTAGAGGAAAATGGACATTGCCAACAATCTTAGAGTGCTTGGGTATGGTTAGCAGGGCAGTGACTTTTCTTGGCTGCCTTATCTATGTTTTCTGGTAAAATAAATGGGAAAATCCCATTGGAGGAAAATTCCACTTAGGGTTAAGGTTAGGTCATCATGAACCCGTAGAGCAAAATGGACATTGCCAACAATCTACAGTGCTTGGGTATGTTTAGGAGGGAAGTGACTTTTCTTGGCTGCCTTATCTATGTTTTCTGGTAAAATAAATGGGAAAATCCCATTGAAGGAAAATCCCACTTAGGGTAAGGGTTAGGTCACCATCAACTCATGGAGCCAATTGGACATTCCCAACAAACCCAGAGTGCTTGTGTATGGATAGGTGGGCAGCAACTTTTCTAAGCTTCCTTATCTATATTTCCTGGTAAAATACATGGGAAAATTCCATTTGAGGAAAATTCCATGTAGGGTTAGGGTTAGGTCACCATAAACTCACCTACCAAAATGGACATTGCCAACAAACTCAGAGTGCTTGGGTATGGTTAGGAGGGCAGTCTCTTTTCTTGGCTGCCTTATCTATGTTTTCTGGTAAAATAAATGGGAAAATCCCATCGGAGGAAAATTCCATTTAGTGTTAGGGTGAGGTCACCATGACCTCACATAGTAAAATCGACATTACCAAAAAACTCAGAGTGCTTGGGTATGGTTAGAAGGGCAGTGACTTTTTTAGGCTGCCTTATCTATGTTTTCTTCTAAAATACATGGGAAAATCCCATTGGAGGAAAATTCCACTTAGGGTTAGGGTTAGGTGACCATGAACACATAGAGCAAAATGGACATTCCCAACAAACCCAGAGTGCTTGGGTATGGTTAGGAGGGCAGTAACTTTTCTAGGCTTCCTTATCTATATTTTATTGTAAAATAAATGGGAAAATCCCATTGGAGGAAAATTCCATGTAGGGTTAGGGTTAGGTCACCATAAACTCACATACCAAAATGGACATTGCCAACAAATTCAGAATGCTTGGGTATGGTTAGGAGGGCAGTGACATTTCTTGGCTGCCTTATCTGTTTTCTGGTAAAAAAACATGGAAAAATCCCATTGGAGGAAAATTCCACTTAGGTTTAAGGTTAGGTCACCATAAACTTACATACCAAAATGGACATTGCCACCAAACTCCGAGTGCTTGGGTATGTTTAGGAGGGCAGTTACTTTTCTTGGCTGCCTTATCTATGTTTTCTGGTAAAATACATGGAAAAATCTCACTGGAGGAAAATTCCACTTAGGGTTAGGGTTAGGTCACCATAAACTCATATACCAAAATGGACATTTCCCAAAAACTCATAGTGCTTCGATATGGTTAGGAGGGGAATTAATTTTCTAGGGTGTGTTATCTATGTTTTCTGGTAAAATACATGGGAAAATTCCATTGGAGGAAAATTCCACTTAGGGTTACGGTTAGGTCACCATGAACCCGTAGAGCAAAATGGACATTGCCAACAATCTTAGAATGCTTGGGTATGGTTAGGAGGGCAGTAACTTTTCTAGGCTCTGTTATCTATGTTTTCTAGTAAAATACATGGGAAAATCCCATTGGAGTAATATTCCACTTAGGGTTAGGGTTAGGTCACCATGAACCCGTAGAGCAAAATGGACATTGGCAACAATCTTAGAGTGCTTGGGTATAGTTAGGAGGGCAGTGACTTTTCTTGGCTGCCTTATCTATGTTTTCTGGTAAAATAAATGGGAAAATCCCATTGGAGGAAAATTCCACTTAGGGTTAGGGTTAGGTCACCATAAACTCACATACCAAAATGGACATTGCCAGCAATCTTAGAGTGCTTGGGTATGGTTAGAAGGGCAGTGACTTTTCTTGGCTGCCTTATCTATGTTTTCTGGTAAAATACATGGGAAAATCCCATTGGCAGAAAATTCCACTTAGGGTTACGGTTAGGTCAGCATGAACCCATAGAGCAAAATGGACAATGCCAACAATCTCAGAGTGCTTGAGTATGGTTAGGAGGGCAGTGACTTTTCTTGGCTTCCTTATCTATGTTTTCTGGTAAAATACATGGGAAAATCCCATTGGAGGAAAATTCCACTTAGGGTTAGGGTTAGGTGACCATGAACACATAGAGCAAAATGGACATTCCCAACAAACCCAGAGTGCTTGGGTATGGTTAGGAGGGCAGTAACTTTTCTAGGCTGTGTTATCTATGTTTTCTAGTAAAATACATGGGAAAAACCCATTGGAGGAAAATTCCACTTAGGGTTAGGGTTAGGTCACCATAAACTCACATACTAAAATGGACATTGCCAACAAACTCAGAATGCTTGGGTATGGTTAGGAGGGCAGTGACTTTTCTTGGCTGCCTTATCTATGTTTTCTGGTAAAATAAATGGGAAAATCCCATTGGAGGAAAATTCCTTTTAGTGTTAGGGTGAGGTCACCATGACCTCACATAGTAAAATCGACATTACCAAAAAACTCAGAGTGCTTGGGTATAGTTAGAAAGGCAGTGACTTTTTTAGGCTGCCTTATCTATGTTTTCTTCTAAAATACAGGGCAAAATCCCATTGGAGGAAAATTCCACTTAGGGTTAGGGTTAGGTCACCATAACCTCACATAGTAAAATCAACATTGCCAAAAAACTCAGAGTGCTTGGGTATGGTTAGGAGGGCAGTGACTTTTCTAGGCTTCCTTATCTATATTTTATTGTAAAATAAATGGGAAAATCCAATTGGAGGAAAATTCCATGTAGGGTTAGGGTTAGGTCACCATAAACTCACATACCAAAATGGACATTGCCAACAAACTCAGAATGCTTGGGTATGGTTAGGAGGGCAGTGACTTTTCTTGGCTGCCTTATCTGTTTTCTGGTAAAAAACATGGAAAAATCCCATTGGAGGAAAATTCCACTTACAGTTAAGGTTAGGTCACCATAAACTTACATACCAAAATGGACATTGCCAACAAACTCCGAGTGCTTGGGTATGGTTAGGAGGGCAGTTACTTTTCTTGGCTGCCTTATCTATGTTTTCTGGTAAAATACATGGGAAAATCCCATTTGAGGAAAATTCCACTTATGGTTAGGGTTAGGTCACCATAACCTCACATAGTAAAATCAACATTGCCAAAAAACTCATACTGCTTGGGTATGGTTAGGAGGGCAGGGACGTTTCTTGGCTTCCTTATCTATATTTTCTTGTAAAATAAATGGGAAAATCCCATTGGAGGAAAATTCCACTTAGGGTTAGGGTTAGGTCACCATAACCTGACATAGTAAAAGGTACACTGCCAACAAACTCAGAGTGCTTGGTTATGGTTAGAAGGGCACTAAATTTTCTAGGCTGCCTTATCTGTTTTCTGGTAAAAAACATGGAAAAATCCCATTGGAGGAAAATTCCACTTAGGGTTAGGGTTAGGTCACCATAAAGTTACATACCAAAATGGACAATGCCAACAATCTCAGAGTGCTTGAGTATGGTTAGGAGGGCAGTGACTTTTCTTGCCTTCCTCATCTATGTTTTCTGGTAAAATACATGGGAAAATCCCATTGGAGGAAAATTACTCTTAGGGTTAGGGTTAGGTCACCATGAACCCGTAGAGCAAAATGGACATTGCCAACAATCTTAGAGTGCTTGGGTATGGTTAGGAGGGCAGTGACTTTTCTTGGCTGCCTTATCTATTTTTTCTGGTAAAATAAATGGGAAAATCCCATTGGAGGAAAATTCCACTTAGGGTTAGGGTTAGGTCACCACGACCTAACATAGTAAAATCAACATTGCCAAAAAACTCAGACTGCTTGGGTATGGTGAGGAGGGCAGTGACTTTTCTCGGCTTGCTTATCTATATTTTCTTGTAAAATAAATGGGAAAATCCCATTGGAGGAAAATTCCACTTAGGGTTAGGTTTAGGTCACCACGACCTCACATAGTAAAATCAACATTGCCAACAAACCCAGTGTGCTTGGGTATGGTTAGGAGGACTGTAACTTTTCTAGGCTGTGTTATCTATGTTTTCTAGTAAAATACATGGAAAAATCCCACTGGAGGAAAATTCCACTTAGGGTTAGGGTTAGGTCACCATAAACTCATATACCAAAATGGACATTTCCCAAAAACCCAGAGTGCTTCGATATGGTTAGGAGGGCAATGGATTTTCTAGGGTGTGTTATCTATGTTTTCAGGTAAAATACATGGGAAAATCCCATTGGAGGAAAATTCCACTTAGGGTTAGGTTTAGGTCACCATAAAGTCACATACCAAAATGGACAATGCCAACAAACTCAGAATGCTTGGGTATGGTTAGGAGGGGAGTGACTTTTCTTGGCTGCCTTATCTATGTTTTCTGGTAAAATAAATGGGAAAATCCCATTGGAGGAAAATTCCATTTAGGGTTAGGGTTAGGTCACCATGAACCTATAGAGCAAAATGGACAACACCAACAATCCCAGTATGCTTGGTTATGGTTAGGAGGGCAATGACTTTTCTTGCCTGCCTTATCTATGTTTTCTGGTAAAATACGTGGGAAAATCCCTTTGGAGGAAAATTACACTTAGGGTTAGGATTAGGTCCCCATGAACTCATAGAGCAAAATCTACATTCCTAACAAACCCAGAGTACTTGGGTATGGTTTGGAGGGCAGTAACTTTTCTAGGCTTCCTTATATATATTTCCCGGTAAAATACATGGGAGAATCCCATTGGAGGAAAATTCCACTTAGGGTTAGGTTTAGGTCACCATAAACGCATAGTGCAAAATGGACATTGTCAACAAACCCAGAGTGCTTGGGTATGGTTAGGAGGGCAGTGACTTTTCTTGGCTGTGTTATCTATCTTTTCTGGTAAAATACATGGGAAAATCCCATTGGAGGAAAATTCCACTTAGGGTTAGGGTTAGGTCACCATGAACCCATAGAGCAATATGGAGTTGCCAACAATCTTAGAGTGCTTGTGTATGGTTAGGAGGGCAGTGACTTTTCTTGGCTGCCTTATCTATGTTTTCTGGTAAAATAAATGGGAAAATCCCATTGGAGGAAACTTCCATTTAGGCTTAGGGTTAGGGTTAGGTCACCATAAACTCACAAACCAAAATGGACATTGCCATTTTGGGTATGGTTAGGAGGGCAGTTAATTTTCTAGGCTGTGTTATCTATATTTCCTGGTAAAATACATGGGAAAATCCCATTGGAGGAAAATTCCACTTAGGGTTAGGTTTAGGTCACCATTAACCCAAAAAGCAAAATAGACATTGCCAACAAACCCAGAGTGCTTGGGTATGGTTAGGAGGGCTGTAACTTTTCTAGGCTTCCTTATCTATATTTCCTGGTAAAATACATGGAAAAATCCCACTGGAGGAAAATTCCACTTAGGGTTAGGGTAAGGTCACCATAAACTCATATACCAAAATGGACATTTCCAAAAAACTCAGAGTGCTTCGATATGGTTAGGAGGGCAATTAATTTTTTTGGGTGTGTTATCTATGTTTTCTGGTAAAATACATGGGAAAATCCCATTGGAGGAAAATTCCACTTAGGGTTATGGTTAGGTCACCATGAACCCATAGAGCAAAATGGACAATGTCAACAATCTCAGAGTGCTTGAGTATGGTTAGGAGGGCAGTGACTTTTCTTGGCTTCCTTATCTATCTTTTCTGGTAAAATACATGGGAAAATCCCATTGGCGAAAAATTCCACTTAGGGTTACGGTTAGGTCACCCTGAACCCATAGAACAAAATGGACGATGCAAACAATCTCAGAGTGCTTGGTTATGGTTAGGAGGGCAGTAATTTTTGTAGGCTTCCTTATCTATTTTTGCTAGTAAAATACATGGAAAAATCCCATTGGAGGAAAATTCCACTTAGGGTTAGGGTTAGGTCACCATAAACTCACATACCAAAATTGACAATGCCAACAAACTCAGAATGCTTGGGTATGGTTAGGAGGGGAGTGACTTTTCTTGGCTACCTTATCTATGTTTTTTGGTAAAATAAATGGGAAAATCCCATTGGAGGAAAATTCCACTTAGGGTTAGGGTTAGGTCACCATGAACCCATAGAGCAAAATGGACAATGCCAACAATCTCAGAGTGCTTAAGTATGGTTAGGAGGGCAGTGACTTTTCTTGGCTTCCTTATCTATGTTTTCTGGTAAAATACATGGGAAAATCCCATTGGCGAAAAATTCCACTTAGGGTTACGGTTAGGTCACCATGAACCCATAGAGCAAAATGGACGATGCAAACAATCTCAGAGTGCTTGGTTATGGTTAGGAGGGCAGTAATTTTTGTAGGCTTCCTTATCTATTTTTGCTAGTAAAATACATGGAAAAATCCCATTGGAGGAAAATTCCACTTAGGGTTAGGGTTAGGTCACCATAAACTCATATACCAAAATGGACATTTCCCAAAAACCCAGAGTGCTTCGATATGGTTAGGAGGGCAATGGATTTTCTAGGGTGTGTTATCTATGTTTTCAGGTAAAATACATGGGAAAATCCCATTGGAGGAAAATTCCACTTAGGGTTAGGTTTAGGTCACCATAAAGTCACATACCAAAATGGACAATGCCAACAAACTCAGAATGCTTGGGTATGGTTAGGAGGGGAGTGACTTTTCTTGGCTGCCTTATCTATGTTTTCTGGTAAAATAAATGGGAAAATCCCATTGGAGGAAAATTCCATTTAGGGTTAGGGTTAGGTCACCATGAACCTATAGAGCAAAATGGACAACACCAACAATCCCAGTATGCTTGGTTATGGTTAGGAGGGCAATGACTTTTCTTGCCTGCCTTATCTATGTTTTCTGGTAAAATACGTGGGAAAATCCCTTTGGAGGAAAATTACACTTAGGGTTAGGATTAGGTCCCCATGAACTCATAGAGCAAAATCTACATTCCTAACAAACCCAGAGTACTTGGGTATGGTTTGGAGGGCAGTAACTTTTCTAGGCTTCCTTATATATATTTCCCGGTAAAATACATGGGAGAATCCCATTGGAGGAAAATTCCACTTAGGGTTAGGTTTAGGTCACCATGAACCCATAGAGCAAAATGGACAACACCAACAATCCCAGTATGCTTGGGTATGGTTAGGCGGGCAATGACTTTTCTTGCCTGCCTTATCTATGTTTTCTGGTAATATACATGGGAAAATCCCATTGGCGGAAAATTCCACTTAGGGTTACGGTTAGGTCACCATGAACCCATAGAGCAAAATGGATGATGCCAACAATCTCAGAATGCTTGGTTATGGTTAGGAGGGCAGTGACCTTTCTTGGCTGCCTTATCTATGTTTTCTGGTAAAATAAATGGGAAAATCCCATTGGAGGAAAATTCCACTTAGGGTTAGGGTTAGGTCACCATAAACTTACATAGCAAAATGGACATTGCCAACAAACTCAGAGTGCTTGGCTATGGTTAGGAGGGCAGTGAATTTTCTTGGCTGCCTTACCTATGTTTTCTGGTAAAATAAAAGGGAAAATCCCATTGGAGGAAAATTCCACTTAGGGTTAAGGTTAGGTCACCATGAACCCATAGAGCAAAATGGATGATGCAAACAATCTCAGAATGCTTGGTTATGGTTAGGAGGGCAGTGACTTTTCTTGGCTGCCTTATCTATGTTTTCTGGTAAAATAAATGGGAAAATCCCATTGGAGGAAAATTCCACTTAGGGTTAGGGTTAGGTCACCACGACCTCACAAAGTAAAATCAACATTGCCAAAAAACTCAGATTGCTTGGGTATGGTTAGGAGGGCAGTGACTTTTCTCGGCTTGCTTATCTATATTTTCTTGTAAAATAAATGGGAAAATCCCATTGTAGGAAAATTCCACTTAGGGTTAAGGTTAGGTCACCATAAACTTACCTACCAAAATGGCCATTGCCAACAAACTCCGAGTGCTTGGTTATGGTTAGGAGGGCAGTGCCTTTTCTATGCTGCCTTATCTATGTTTTCTGGTAAAATACATGGGAAAATCCCATTGGAGGAAAATTCCACTTAGGGTTAGGGTTAGGTCATCATCAACCCAAAGAGCAAAATGGACATTGCCAAGAAACTCAGAGTGCTTGAGTATGGTCAGCAGGTCAATCACTTTTCTAGGCTGCCTTATATATATTTCCCAGTAAAATATATGGGAAAATCCCACTGGAGGAAAATTCCACTTAGGGTTAGGGTTATGTCACCATAAACTCATATACCAAAATGGACATTTCCAAAAAACTCAGAGTGCTTCGATATGGTTAGGAGGGCAATGAATTTTCTTGGCTGCCTTATCTATGTTTTCTGTAAAATAAATGGGAAAATCCCATTGGAGGAAAATTCCACTTAGGGTTACGGTTAGGTCACCATGAACCCATAGAGCAAAATGGACAATGCCAACAATCTCAGAGTGCTTCAGAATGGTTAGGAGGGCAGTGGCTTTTCTTGGCTTCCTTATCTATGTTTTCTCGTAAAATACATGGGAAAATCCCATTTGAGGAAAATTCCACTTAGGGTTAGGGTTAGGTCACCATGAACTCATAGAGCAAAATGGACATTCCCAACAAACCCAGAGTGCTTGGGTATGGTTAGGAGGGCAGTAACTTTTCTAGGCTGTGTTATCTGTTTCCTAGTAAAATACGTGGGAAAATAGCATTGGAGGAAAATTCCACTAAGGGTTAGGGTTAGGTCACCATAAACTCACATACCAAAATGGACATTGCCAACAAACCCAGAGTGCTTGGGTCTGGTTAGAAGGGAAGTGACTTTTCTTGGCTGCCTTATCTCTGTTTTCTCGTAAAATACATGGGAAAATCCCATTGGCGGATAATTCCACTTAGGGTTACGGTTAGGTCACCATGAACCCATAGAGCAAAATGGACAATGCCAACAATCTAAGAGTGCTTGAGTAAGGTTAGGAGGGCAGTGCCTTTTCTAGGCTGCCTTAGATATGTTTTCTGGTAAAATACATGGGAAAATCCCATTGGAGGAAAATTCCACTTAGGGTTAGGGTTAGGTCACCATGAACCCATAGATCAAAATGGACATTGCCAACAATCTTAGAGTGCTTGGGTATGCTTAGGAGGGCAGTGACCTTTCTTGGCTGCCTTATCTATGATTTCTGGTAAAATACATGGGAAAATCCCATTGGAGGAAAATTCCACTTAGGGTTAGGGTTAGGTCACCATGAACCCATAGAGCAAAATGGACAATGCCAACAATCTCAGAGTGCTTGAGTATGGTTAGGAGGGCAGTGACTTTTCTAGGCTTCCTTATGTATCTTTTCTGGTAAAATACATGGGAAAATCCCATTGGCAGAAAATTCCACTTAGGGTTAGTGTTAGGTCACCATGAACCCATAGATCAAAATGGACATTGCCAACAAACTCAGAATGCTTGGGTATGGTTAGGAGGGCAGTGACTTTTCTTCGCTGCCTTATCTATGTTTTCTGGTAAAATAAATGAGAAAATCCCATTGGAGGAAAATTCCATTTAGGGTTAGGGTTAGGTCACCATGAACCGATAGAGCAAAATGGACAACACCAACAATCCCAGTATGCTTGGGTATTGTTAGGAGGGCAATGACATTTCTTGCCTGCCTTATCTATGTTTTCTGGTAAAATACATGGGAAAATCCTTTTGGAGGAAAATTCGACTTAGGGTTAGGATTAGGTCACCATAAACTCACATACCACAATGGACATTGCCAACAAACACACAGTGCTTGGGTATGGTTAGGAGGGCAGTGCCTTTTCTAGGCTGTCTTAGATATGTTTTCTGGTAAAATACATGGGAAAATCCCATTGGAGGAAGATTCCACTTAGGGTTAGGGTTAGGTCACCATGAACTGAAAGAGCAAAATAGACATTGCCAACAAACCCAGAGTGCATGGGTATAGTTAGGAGGCCTGTAACATTTCTAGGCTTCCTTAACTATATTTCCTGGTAAAATACATGGAAAAATCCCACTGGAGGAAGATTCCACTTAGGGTTAGGGTTAGGTCACCATAAGCCCGTAGAGGAAAATGGACAACACCAACAATCTCAGAGTGCTTGGGTAAAATACATGGGAAAATCCCATTGGAGGAAAATTCCACTTAGGGTTAGGGTTAGGTCATCATGAACCCGTAGAGGAAAATGGACATTGCCAACAATCTTAGAGTGCTTGGGTATGGTTAGCAGGGCAGTGACTTTTCTTGGCTGCCTTATCTATGTTTTCTGGTAAAATAAATGGGAAAATCCCATTGGAGGAAAATTCCACTTAGGGTTAAGGTTAGGTCATCATGAACCCGTAGAGCAAAATGGACATTGCCAACAATCTACAGTGCTTGGGTATGTTTAGGAGGGAAGTGACTTTTCTTGGCTGCCTTATCTATGTTTTCTGGTAAAATAAATGGGAAAATCCCATTGAAGGAAAATCCCACTTAGGGTAAGGGTTAGGTCACCATCAACTCATGGAGCCAATTGGACATTCCCAACAAACCCAGAGTGCTTGTGTATGGATAGGTGGGCAGCAACTTTTCTAAGCTTCCTTATCTATATTTCCTGGTAAAATACATGGGAAAATTCCATTTGAGGAAAATTCCATGTAGGGTTAGGGTTAGGTCACCATAAACTCACCTACCAAAATGGACATTGCCAACAAACTCAGAGTGCTTGGGTATGGTTAGGAGGGCAGTCTCTTTTCTTGGCTGCCTTATCTATGTTTTCTGGTAAAATAAATGGGAAAATCCCATCGGAGGAAAATTCCATTTAGTGTTAGGGTGAGGTCACCATGACCTCACATAGTAAAATCGACATTACCAAAAAACTCAGAGTGCTTGGGTATGGTTAGAAGGGCAGTGACTTTTTTAGGCTGCCTTATCTATGTTTTCTTCTAAAATACATGGGAAAATCCCATTGGAGGAAAATTCCACTTAGGGTTAGGGTTAGGTGACCATGAACACATAGAGCAAAATGGACATTCCCAACAAACCCAGAGTGCTTGGGTATGGTTAGTAGGGCAGTAACTTTTCTAGGCTTCCTTATCTATATTTTATTGTAAAATAAATGGGAAAATCCCATTGGAGGAAAATTCCATGTAGGGTTAGGGTTAGGTCACCATAAACTCACATACCAAAATGGACATTGCCAACAAATTCAGAATGCTTGGGTATGGTTAGGAGGGCAGTGACATTTCTTGGCTGCCTTATCTGTTTTCTGGTAAAAAAACATGGAAAAATCCCATTGGAGGAAAATTCCACTTAGGTTTAAGGTTAGGTCACCATAAACTTACATACCAAAATGGACATTGCCACCAAACTCCGAGTGCTTGGGTATGTTTAGGAGGGCAGTTACTTTTCTTGGCTGCCTTATCTATGTTTTCTGGTAAAATACATGGAAAAATCTCACTGGAGGAAAATTCCACTTAGGGTTAGGGTTAGGTCACCATAAACTCATATACCAAAATGGACATTTCCCAAAAACTCATAGTGCTTCGATATGGTTAGGAGGGGAATTAATTTTCTAGGGTGTGTTATCTATGTTTTCTGGTAAAATACATGGGAAAATTCCATTGGAGGAAAATTCCACTTAGGGTTACGGTTAGGTCACCATGAACCCGTAGAGCAAAATGGACATTGCCAACAATCTTAGAATGCTTGGGTATGGTTAGGAGGGCAGTAACTTTTCTAGGCTCTGTTATCTATGTTTTCTAGTAAAATACATGGGAAAATCCCATTGGAGTAATATTCCACTTAGGGTTAGGGTTAGGTCACCATGAACCCGTAGAGCAAAATGGACATTGGCAACAATCTTAGAGTGCTTGGGTATAGTTAGGAGGGCAGTGACTTTTCTTGGCTGCCTTATCTATGTTTTCTGGTAAAATAAATGGGAAAATCCCATTGGAGGAAAATTCCACTTAGGGTTAGGGTTAGGTCACCATAAACTCACATACCAAAATGGACATTGCCAACAATCTTAGAGTGCTTGGGTATGGTTAGAAGGGCAGTGACTTTTCTTGGCTGCCTTATCTATGTTTTCTGGTAAAATACATGGGAAAATCCCATTGGCAGAAAATTACACTTAGGGTTACGGTTAGGTCAGCATGAACCCATAGAGCAAAATGGACAATGCCAACAATCTCAGAGTGCTTGAGTATGGTTAGGAGGGCAGTGACTTTTCTTGGCTTCCTTATCTATGTTTTCTGGTAAAATACATGGGAAAATCCCATTGGAGGAAAATTCCACTTAGGGTTAGGATTAGGTGACCATGAACACATAGAGCAAAATGGACATTCCCAACAAACCCAGAGTGCTTGGGTATGGTTAGGAGGGCAGTAACTTTTCTAGGCTGTGTTATCTATGTTTTCTAGTAAAATACATGGGAAAAACCCATTGGAGGAAAATTCCACTTAGGGTTAGGGTTAGGTCACCATAAACTCACATACTAAAATGGACATTGCCAACAAACTCAGAATGCTTGGGTATGGTTAGGAGGGCAGTGACTTTTCTTGGCTGCCTTATCTATGTTTTCTGGTAAAATAAATGGGAAAATCCCATTGGAGGAAAATTCCTTTTAGTGTTAGGGTGAGGTCACCATGCCCTCACATAGTAAAATCGACATTACCAAAAAACTCAGAGTGCTTGGGTATAGTTAGAAAGGCAGTGATTTTTTAGGCTGCCTTATCTATATTTTATTGTAAAATAAATGGGAAAATCCCATTTGAGGAAAATTCCACTTAGGGTTAGGGTTAGGTCACCATAACCTCACATAGTAAAATCAACATTGCCAAAAAACTCAGAGTGCTTGGGTATGGTTAGGAGGGCAGTGACTTTTCTAGGCTTCCTTATCTATATTTTATTGTAAAATAAATGGGAAAATCCATTGGAGGAAAATTCCATGTAGGGTTAGGGTTAGGTCACCATAAACTCACATACCAAAATGGACATTGCCAACAAACTCAGCGTGCTTGGGTATGGTTAGGAGGGCAGTGACTTTTCTTGGCTGCCTTATCTGTTTTCTGGTAAAAAACATGGAAAAATCCCATTGGAGGAAAATTCCACTTACAGTTAAGGTTAGGTCACCATAAACTTACATACCAAAATGGACATTGCCAACAAACTCCGAGTGCTTGGGTATGGTTAGGAGGGCAGTTACTTTTCTTGGCTGCCTTATCTATGTTTTCTGGTAAAATACATGGGAAAATCCCATTTGAGGAAAATTCCACTTATGGTTAGGGTTAGGTCACCATAACCTCACATAGTAAAATCAACATTGCCAAAAAACTCATACTGCTTGGGTATGGTTAGGAGGGCAGGGACGTTTCTTGGCTTCCTTATCTATATTTTCTTGTAAAATAAATGGGAAAATCCCATTGGAGGAAAATTCCACTTAGGGTTAGGGTTAGGTCACCATAACCTGACATAGTAAAAGGTACACTGCCAACAAACTCAGAGTGCTTGGTTATGGTTAGAAGGGCACTAAATTTTCTAGGCTGCCTTATCTGTTTTCTGGTAAAAAACATGGAAAAATCCCATTGGAGGAAAATTCCACTTAGGGTTAGGGTTAGGTCACCATAAAGTTACATACCAAAATGGACAATGCCAACAATCTCAGAGTGCTTGAGTATGGTTAGGAGGGCAGTGACTTTTCTTGCCTTCCTCATCTATGTTTTCTGGTAAAATACATGGGAAAATCCCATTGGAGGAAAATTACTCTTAGGGTTAGGGTTAGGTCACCATGAACCCGTAGAGCAAAATGGACATTGCCAACAATCTTAGAGTGCTTGGGTATGGTTAGGAGGGCAGTGACTTTTCTTGGCTGCCTTATCTATTTTTTCTGGTAAAATAAATGGGAAAATCCCATTGGAGGAAAATTCCACTTAGGGTTAGGGTTAGGTCACCACGACCTAACATAGTAAAATCAACATTGCCAAAAAACTCAGACTGCTTGGGTATGGTGAGGAGGGCAGTGACTTTTCTCGGCTTGCTTATCTATATTTTCTTGTAAAATAAATGGGAAAATCCCATTGGAGGAAAATTCCACTTAGGGTTAGGTTTAGGTCACCACGACCTCACATAGTAAAATCAACATTGCCAACAAACCCAGTGTGCTTGGGTATGGTTAGGAGGACTGTAACTTTTCTAGGCTGTGTTATCTATGTTTTCTAGTAAAATACATGGAAAAATCCCACTGGAGGAAAATTCCACTTAGGGTTAGGGTTAGGTCACCATAAACTCATATACCAAAATGGACATTTCCCAAAAACCCAGAGTGCTTCGATATGGTTAGGAGGGCAATGGATTTTCTAGGGTGTGTTATCTATGTTTTCAGGTAAAATACATGGGAAAATCCCATTGGAGGAAAATTCCACTTAGGGTTAGGTTTAGGTCACCATAAAGTCACATACCAAAATGGACAATGCCAACAAACTCAGAATGCTTGGGTATGGTTAGGAGGGGAGTGACTTTTCTTGGCTGCCTTATCTATGTTTTCTGGTAAAATAAATGGGAAAATCCCATTGGAGGAAAATTCCATTTAGGGTTAGGGTTAGGTCACCATGAACCTATAGAGCAAAATGGACAACACCAACAATCCCAGTATGCTTGGTTATGGTTAGGAGGGCAATGACTTTTCTTGCCTGCCTTATCTATGTTTTCTGGTAAAATACGTGGGAAAATCCCTTTGGAGGAAAATTACACTTAGGGTTAGGATTAGGTCCCCATGAACTCATAGAGCAAAATCTACATTCCTAACAAACCCAGAGTACTTGGGTATGGTTTGGAGGGCAGTAACTTTTCTAGGCTTCCTTATATATATTTCCCAGTAAAATACATGGGAGAATCCCATTGGAGGAAAATTCCACTTAGGGTTAGGTTTAGGTCACCATAAACGCATAGTGCAAAATGGACATTGTCAACAAACCCAGAGTGCTTGGGTATGGTTAGGAGGGCAGTGACTTTTCTTGGCTGTGTTATCTATCTTTTCTGGTAAAATACATGGGAAAATCCCATTGGAGGAAAATTCCACTTAGGGTTAGGGTTAGGTCACCATGAACCCATAGAGCAATATGGAGTTGCCAACAATCTTAGAGTGCTTGTGTATGGTTAGGAGGGCAGTGACTTTTCTTGGCTGCCTTATCTATGTTTTCTGGTAAAATAAATGGGAAAATCCCATTGGAGGAAACTTCCATTTAGGCTTAGGGTTAGGGTTAGGTCACCATAAACTCACAAACCAAAATGGACATTGCCATTTTGGGTATGGTTAGGAGGGCAGTTAATTTTCTAGGCTGTGTTATCTATATTTCCTGGTAAAATACATGGGAAAATCCCATTGGAGGAAAATTCCACTTAGGGTTAGGTTTAGGTCACCATTAACCCAAAAAGCAAAATAGACATTGCCAACAAACCCAGAGTGCTTGGGTATGGTTAGGAGGGCTGTAACTTTTCTAGGCTTCCTTATCTATATTTCCTGGTAAAATACATGGAAAAATCCCACTGGAGGAAAATTCCACTTAGGGTTAGGGTAAGGTCACCATAAACTCATATACCAAAATGGACATTTCCAAAAAACTCAGAGTGCTTCGATATGGTTAGGAGGGCAATTAATTTTTTTGGGTGTGTTATCTATGTTTTCTGGTAAAATACATGGGAAAATCCCATTGGAGGAAAATTCCACTTAGGGTTATGGTTAGGTCACCATGAACCCATAGAGCAAAATGGACAATGTCAACAATCTCAGAGTGCTTGAGTATGGTTAGGAGGGCAGTGACTTTTCTTGGCTTCCTTATCTATCTTTTCTGGTAAAATACATGGGAAAATCCCATTGGCGAAAAATTCCACTTAGGGTTACGGTTAGGTCACCCTGAACCCATAGAACAAAATGGACGATGCAAACAATCTCAGAGTGCTTGGTTATGGTTAGGAGGGCAGTAATTTTTGTAGGCTTCCTTATCTATTTTTGCTAGTAAAATACATGGAAAAATCCCATTGGAGGAAAATTCCACTTAGGGTTAGGGTTAGGTCACCATAAACTCACATACCAAAATTGACAATGCCAACAAACTCAGAATGCTTGGGTATGGTTAGGAGGGGAGTGACTTTTCTTGGCTACCTTATCTATGTTTTTTGGTAAAATAAATGGGAAAATCCCATTGGAGGAAAATTCCACTTAGGGTTAGGGTTAGGTCACCATGAACCCATAGAGCAAAATGGACAATGCCAACAATCTCAGAGTGCTTAAGTATGGTTAGGAGGGCAGTGACTTTTCTTGGCTTCCTTATCTATGTTTTCTGGTAAAATACATGGGAAAATCCCATTGGCGAAAAATTCCACTTAGGGTTACGGTTAGGTCACCATGAACCCATAGAGCAAAATGGACGATGCAAACAATCTCAGAGTGCTTGGTTATGGTTAGGAGGGCAGTAATTTTTGTAGGCTTCCTTATCTATTTTTGCTAGTAAAATACATGGAAAAATCCCATTGGAGGAAAATTCCACTTAGGGTTAGGGTTAGGTCACCATAAACTCATATACCAAAATGGACATTTCCCAAAAACCCAGAGTGCTTCGATATGGTTAGGAGGGCAATGGATTTTCTAGGGTGTGTTATCTATGTTTTCAGGTAAAATACATGGGAAAATCCCATTGGAGGAAAATTCCACTTAGGGTTAGGTTTAGGTCACCATAAAGTCACATACCAAAATGGACAATGCCAACAAACTCAGAATGCTTGGGTATGGTTAGGAGGGGAGTGACTTTTCTTGGCTGCCTTATCTATGTTTTCTGGTAAAATAAATGGGAAAATCCCATTGGAGGAAAATTCCATTTAGGGTTAGGGTTAGGTCACCATGAACCTATAGAGCAAAATGGACAACACCAACAATCCCAGTATGCTTGGTTATGGTTAGGAGGGCAATGACTTTTCTTGCCTGCCTTATCTATGTTTTCTGGTAAAATACGTGGGAAAATCCCTTTGGAGGAAAATTACACTTAGGGTTAGGATTAGGTCCCCATGAACTCATAGAGCAAAATCTACATTCCTAACAAACCCAGAGTACTTGGGTATGGTTTGGAGGGCAGTAACTTTTCTAGGCTTCCTTATATATATTTCCCGGTAAAATACATGGGAGAATCCCATTGGAGGAAAATTCCACTTAGGGTTAGGTTTAGGTCACCATGAACCCATAGAGCAAAATGGACAACACCAACAATCCCAGTATGCTTGGGTATGGTTAGGCGGGCAATGACTTTTCTTGCCTGCCTTATCTATGTTTTCTGGTAATATACATGGGAAAATCCCATTGGCGGAAAATTCCACTTAGGGTTACGGTTAGGTCACCATGAACCCATAGAGCAAAATGGATGATGCCAACAATCTCAGAATGCTTGGTTATGGTTAGGAGGGCAGTGACCTTTCTTGGCTGCCTTATCTATGTTTTCTGGTAAAATAAATGGGAAAATCCCATTGGAGGAAAATTCCACTTAGGGTTAGGGTTAGGTCACCATAAACTTACATAGCAAAATGGACATTGCCAACAAACTCAGAGTGCTTGGCTATGGTTAGGAGGGCAGTGAATTTTCTTGGCTGCCTTACCTATGTTTTCTGGTAAAATAAAAGGGAAAATCCCATTGGAGGAAAATTCCACTTAGGGTTAAGGTTAGGTCACCATGAACCCATAGAGCAAAATGGATGATGCAAACAATCTCAGAATGCTTGGTTATGGTTAGGAGGGCAGTGACTTTTCTTGGCTGCCTTATCTATGTTTTCTGGTAAAATAAATGGGAAAATCCCATTGGAGGAAAATTCCACTTAGGGTTAGGGTTAGGTCACCACGACCTCACAAAGTAAAATCAACATTGCCAAAAAACTCAGATTGCTTGGGTATGGTTAGGAGGGCAGTGACTTTTCTCGGCTTGCTTATCTATATTTTCTTGTAAAATAAATGGGAAAATCCCATTGGAGGAAAATTCCACTTAGGGTTAGGGTTAGGTCACCACGACCTCACATAGTAAAATCAACATTGGCAACAAACCCAGTGTGCTTGGGTATGGTTAGGAGGGCTGTAACTTTTCTAGGCTGTGTTATCTATGTTTTCTAGTAAAATACATGGAAAAATCCCACTGGAGGAAAATTCCACATAGGGTTAGGGTTAGGTCACCATAAACTCATAGAGCAAAATCTACATTCCTAACAAACCCAGAGTACTTGGGTATGGTTTGGAGGGCAGTAACTTTTCTAGGCTTCCTTATATATATTTCCCGGTAAAATTCATGGGAGAATCCCATTGGAGGAAAATTCCACTTAGGGTTAGGTTTAGGTCACCATAAACGCATAGTGCAAAATGGACATTGTCAACAAACCCAGAGTGCTTGGGTATGGTTAGGAGGGCAGTGACTTTTCTTGGCTGTGTTATCTATCTTTTCTGGTAAAATACATGGGAAAATCCCATTGGAGGAAAATTCCACTTAGGGTTAGGTTTAGGTCACCATAAACGCATAGTGCAAAATGGACATTGTCAACAAACCCAGAGTGCTTGTGTATGGTTAGGAGGGCAGTGACTTTTCTTGGCTGCCTTATCTATGTTTTCTGGTAAAATAAATGGGAAAATCCCATTGGAGGAAACTTCCATTTAGGCTTAGGGTTAGGGTTAGGTCACCATAAACTCACAAACCAAAATGGACATTGCCATTTTGGGTATGGTTAGGAGGGCAGTTAATTTTCTAGGCTGTGTTATCTATATTTCCTGGTAAAATACATGGAAAAATCCCATTGGAGGAAAAATTCCACTTAGGGTTAGGGTTAGGTCACCATAAACTTACATAGCAAAATGGACATTGCCAACAAACTCAGAGTGCTTGGCTATGGTTAGGAGGGCAGTGAATTTTCTTGGCTGCCTTACCTATGTTTTCTGGTAAAATAAAAGGGAAAATCCCATTGGAGGAAAATTCCACTAAGGGTTAAGGTTAGGTCACCATAAACCTACATACCAAAATGGACATTGCCAACAAACTCCGAGTCCTTGGGTATGGTTAGGAGGGCAGTTACTTTTCTAGGCTGCCTTATCTATGTTTTCTGGTAAAATACATGGGAAAATCCCATTGGAGGAAAATTACAATTAGGGTAAAGGTTAGGTCACCATTAACTCACATAGCAAAATGGACATTGCCAAGAAACTCAGAGTGCTTGGGTATGGTCAGCAGGGCAATAACTTTTCTAGGTTCCCTTATCTATATTTCTTGTTAAATACATGGGAAAATCCCATTGGAGGAAAATTCCACTTAGGGTTAGGGTTATATCACAATGAACTCATAGAGCAAAATGGACATTGCGAATAAACTCAGAGTGCTTGGATATGGTTAGGAGGGCAACGAATTTTCTAGGCTGTGTTATCTATGTTTTATGGTAAAATACATGGGAAAATCCCATTGGAAGAAAATTCCACTTAGGGTTAGGGTTAGGTCACCATGAACCCGTAGAGCAAAATGGACATTGCTAACAATCTTAGAGTGCTTGGGAATGGTTAGGAGGGCAGTGACTTTTCTTGGCTGCCTTATCTATGTTTTCTGGTAAAATAAATGGGAAAATCCCATTGGAGGAAAATTCCACTTAGGGTTAGGGTTAGGTCACCATGAACTCATAGAGCAAAATGGACATTACCAACAAACTCAGAGTGCTTGGGTATGGTTAGGAGGGCAGTAAATTTTCTAGGCTGTGTTATCTATGTTTTCTGGTAAAATAAATGGGAAAATCCCATTGGAGGAAAATTCCACTTAGGGTTAGGGTTAGGTCACCATGAACTCATAGAGCAAAATGGACATTACCAACAAACCCAGAGTGCTTGGGTATGGATAGGTTGGCAGTAACCTTTCTAGGCTTCCTTATCTATATTTCCTGGTAAAATACATGGGAAAATCCCATTGGAGGAAAATTCCACGTAGGGTTAGGATTAGGTCACCATGAACCCATAGAACAAAATGGACAATGCCAACAATCTCAGAGTGCTTGGTTATGGTTAGAAGGGCAGTGACTTTTCTTGGCTGCCTTATCTATGTTTTCTGGTAAAATCCATGGGAAAATCCCATTGGAGGAAAATTCCACTTAGGGTTAGGGTTAGGTCACCATAAACTCACATACCAAAATGGAGATTGCCAACAAACTCAGAGTGCTTGGTTATGGTTAGGAGGGCAGTTACTTTTCTTGGCTGCCTTATCTATGTTTTCTGATAAAATACATGGGAAAATGCCATTGGAGGAAAATTCCACTTAGGGTTAGGGTTAGGTCAACATAACCTATCATAGGAAAATGTACATTGCCAACAAACTCAGAGTGCTTGGGTATGGTTAGGAGGGCAGTGACTTTTCTTGGCTGCCTTATCTATGTTTTCTGGTAAAATCCATGGGAAAATCCCATTGGAGGAAAATTCCACTTAGGGTTAGGGTTAGGTCACCATAAACTCACATACCAAAATGGAGATTGCCAACAAATTCAGAGTGCTTGGTTATGGTTAGGAGGGCAGTTACTTTTCTTGGCTGCCTTATCTATATTTTCTGATAAAATACATGGGAAAATCCCATTGGAGGAAAATTCCACTTAGGGTTAGGGTTAGGTCAACATAACCTCACATAGGAAAATGTACATTGCCAACAAACTCAGAGTGCTTGGGTATGGTTAGGAGGGCAGTGACTTTTCTTGGCTGCCTTCTCTATGTTTTCTGGTAAAATACATGGGAAAATCCCATTGGAGGAAAATTCCACTTAGGGTAAGGGTTAGGTCACCATTAACTCACATACCAAAATGGACATTGCCAACAAACCCAGAGTGCCTGGGTATGGTTAGGAAGGCAGGAACTTTCTAGGCTTCCTTATCTATATTCCCTGGTAAAATACATGGAAAAATCCCATTGGAGGAAAATTCCACTTAGGGTTAGGGGTAGGTCCCCATAAACCCGTAGAGCAAAATGGAGATTGCCAACAAACTCAGAGTGCTTGGGTATGGTTAGAAGGGCAGTGACTTTTCTTGGCTGCCTTATCTATGTTTTCTGGTAAAATCCATGGGAAAATCCCATTGGAGGAAAATTCCACTTAGTGTTAGGGTTAGGTCACCATAAACTCACATACCAAAATGGAGATTGCCAACAAACTCAGAGTGCTTGGTTATGGTTAGGAAGGCAGGAACCTTTCTAGGCTTCCTTATCTATATTTCCTGGTAAAATACATAGAAAAATCCAATTGGAGGAAAATTCCACTTAGGGTTAGGGTTAGGTCACCATTAACTCACATACCAAAATGGACATTGCCAACAAATTCAGAGTGCTTGGTTATGGTTGGGAGGGCAGTGACTTTTCTTGGCTGCCTTATCTATGTTTTCTGATAAAATACATGGGAAAATCCCATTGGAGGAAAATTCCACTTAGGGTTAGGTCACCATAAACCCGTAGAGCAAAATGGAGATTGCCAACAAACCCAGAGTGCTTGGGTATGGTTAGGAGGGCAGTAACTTTTCTAGGCTGTGTTATTTATGTTTTCTGTAAAATACATGGGAAAATCCCATTGGAGGAAAATTCCACTTAGGGTTAGGGTTAGGTCACCATAAACTCACATACCAAAATGGACAATGCCAACAAACTCAGAATGCTTGGGTATGGTTAGGAGGGGAGTGACTTTTCTTGGCTGCCTTATCTATGTTTTTTGGTAAAATAAATGGGAAAATCCCATTGGAGGAAAATTCCACTTAGGGTTAGGGTTAGGTCACCATGAACTCATAGAGCAAAATGGACAACACCAACAATCCCAGTATGCTTGGGTATGGTTAGGCGGGCAATGACTTTTCTTGCCTGCCTTATCTATGTTTTCTGGTAATATACATGGGAAAATCCCATTGGCAGAAAATTCCACTTAGGGTTACGGTTAGGTCACCATGAACCCATAGAGCAAAATGGATGATGCCAACAATCTCAGAATGCTTGGTTATGGTTAGGAGGGCAGTGACTTTTCTTGGCTGCCTTATCTATGTTTTCTGGTAAAATAAATGGGAAAATCCCATTGGAGGAAAATTCCACTTAGGGTTAGGGTTAGGTCACCACGACCTCACATAGTAAAATCAACATTGCCAAAAAATTCAGATTGCTTGGGTATGGTTAGGAGGGCAGTGACTTTTCTCGGCTTGCTTATCTATATTTTCTTGTAAAATAAATGGGAAAATCCCATTGGAGGAAAATTCCACTTAGGGTTAGGGTTAGGTCACCACGACCTCACATAGTAAAATCAACATTGGCAACAAACCCAGTGTGCTTGGGTATGGTTAGGAGGGCTGTAACTTTTCTAGGCTGTGTTATCTATGTTTTCTAGTAAAATACATGGAAAAATCCCACTGGAGGAAAATTCCACTTAGGGTTAGGGTTAGGTCACCATAAACTCATATATCAAAATGGACATTTCCCAAAAACTCAGAGTGCTTCGATACGGTTAGGAGGGCAATGAATTTTCTAGGGTGTGTTATCTATGTTTTCTGGTAAAATACATGGGAAAATCCCATTGGAGGAAAATTCCACTTAGGGTTACGGTTAGGTCACCATGAACCCATAGAGCAAAATGGACAATGCCAACAATCTCAGAGTGCTTGAGTATGGTTAGGATGGCAGTGACTTTTCTTGGCTTCCTTATCTATCTTTTCTGGTAAAATACATGGGAAAATCCCATTGGAGGAAAATTCCACTTAGGGTTAGGGTTAGGTCACCATGAACTCATAGACCAAAATGGACATTCCCAACAAATCCAGAGTGCTTGGGTATGGTTAGGAGGGCAATGACTTTTGTTGCCTGCCTTATCTATGTTTTCTGGTAAAATACGTGGGAATTTCCCTTTGGAGGAAAATTACACTTAAGGTTAGGATTAGGTCCCCATGAACTCATAGAGCAAAATCTACATTCCTAACAAACCCAGAGTACTTGGGTATGGTTTGGAGGGCAGTAACTTTTCTAGGCTTCCTTATATATATTTCCCGGTAAAATACATGGGAGAATCCCATTGGAGGAAAATTCCACTTAGGGTTAGGTTTAGGTCACCATAAACGCATAGTGCAAAATGGACATTGTCAACAAACCCAGAGTGCTTGGGTATGGTTAAAAGGGCAGTGACTTTTCTTGGCTGTGTTATCTATCTTTTCTGGTAAAATACATGGGAAAATCCCATTGGAGGAAAATTCCACTTAGGGTTAGTGTTAGGTCACCATGAACCCATAGAGCAAAATTTACGTTGCCAACAATCTTAGAGTGCTTGTGTATGGTTAGGAGGGCAGTGACTTTTCTTGGCTGCCTTATCTATGTTTTCTGGTAAAATAAATGGGAAAATCCCATTGGAGGAAACTTCCATTTAGGCTTAGGGTTAGGGTTCGGTCACCATAAACTCACATACCAAAATGGACATTGCCAACAAACCCAGAGTGCTTGGGTATGGTTAGGAGGGCAGTTAATTTTCTAGGCTGTGTTATCTATATTTCCTGGTAAAATACATGGAAAAATCCCATTGGAAGAAAAATTCCACTTAGGGTTAGGGTTAGGTCACCATAAACTTACATAGCAAAATGGACCTTGCCAACAAACTCAAAGTGCTTGGGTATTGTTAGGAGGGCAGTGAATTTTCTTGGCTGCCTTATCTATGTTTTCTGATAAAATAAATGGGAAAATCCCATTGGAGCAAAATTCCACTTAGGGTTAGGGTTAGGTCACCATGAACTCAAAGAGCAAAATAGACATTGCCAACAAACCCAGAGTGCTTGGGTATAATTAGGATGGCTGTAACTTTTCTAGGCTTCCTTATCTATATTTCCTGGTAAAATACATAGAAAAATCCCACTGGAGGAATATTCCACGTAGGGTTAAGGTTAGGTCACTATAAACTCACATACCAAAATGGACATTGCCAACAAACCCAGAGTGCTTGGGTATTGTTAGGAGGGCAGTAACTTTTCTAGGCTGTGTTATCTATGTTTTCTAGTAAAATACATGGGAAAATCCCATTGGAGGAAAATTCCACTTAGGGTTAGGGTTAGGTCACCATAAACTCACATACCAAAATGTACATTGCCAACAATCCCAGTATGCTTGGGTATGGTTAGTGGGGCAATGACTTTTCTTGCCTGCCTTATCTATGTTTTCTGGTAAAATACATGGGAAAATCCCTTTGGAGGAAAATTCCACTTAGGGTTAGGGTTAGGTCACCATGAACCCATAGAGCAAAATGGACAACACCAACAATCCCAGTATGCTTGGGTATGGTTAGGAGGGCAGTGACTTTTCTTGGCTGCCTTATCTATGTTTTCTGGTAAAATACATGGGAAAATCCCATTGGAGGAAAATTCCACTTAGGGTTAGGGTTAGGTCACCATGAACCCGTAGAGCAAAATGGACATTGTCAACAATCTTACAGTGCTTGGGTATGGTTAGGAGGGGAGTGACTTTTCTTGGCTCCCTTATCTATGTTTTCTGGTTAAATAAATGGGAAAATCCCATTTGAGGAAAATTTCACTTAGGGTAAGGGTTAGGTCACCATGAACTGATAGAGCAAAATGGACATTGCCAACAAACCCACAGTGCTTGGTTATGGTTATGAGAGCAGTAATTTTTGTAGGCTTCCTTATCTATTTTTGCTGGTAAAAATACATGGAAAAATCCCATTGGAGGAAAATTCCACTTAGGGTTAGGGTTAGGTCACCATAAACTCACATTACAAAATGGACATTGCCAACAAACCCAGAGTGCTTGGGTATGGTTAGGAGGGAAGTTACTTTTCTAGGCTGTGTTATCTATGTTTCCTGGTAAAATACATGGAAAAATCCCTTTGGATGAAAAATTCCACTTAGGGTTAGGGTTAGGTCACCATAAACTTACATAGCAAAATGGACATTGCCAACCAACTCAGAGTTCTTGGGTATGGTTAGGATGGAAGTTACTTTTCTAGGCTGTGTTTTCTATGTTTTCTGGTAAATACACGGGAAAATCCCATTGGAGGATAATTCCACTTAGGGTTAGTGTTAGGTCACCATGAACTTGTAGAGCAAAATGGACATTGCCAATAAACTCATAGTCCTTGGGTATGGTTAGGAGGGCAATGAATTTTCTAGGCTGTGTTATCTTTGTTTTCTGGTTAAAATACATGGGAAAATCCCATTGGAGGATAATTCCACTTAGGGTTAGGGTTAGGTCACCATGAACCCGTAGAGCAAAATGGACATTGCCAACAATCTTAGAGGGCTTGGGTATGGTTAGGAGGGCAGTGACTTTTCTTGGCTGCCTTATCTATGTTTTCTGGTAAAATACATGGGAAAATCCCATTGGAGGAAAATTCCACTTAGGGTAAGGGTTAGGTCACCATAAACATTCATAGCAAAATGGACATTGCCAACAAACTCAGAGTGCTTGGGTATAGTTAGGAGGGAAGTGACTTTTCTAGGCTGTGTTGTTTTATTTTATTTAATTTATTTATATGCCGCCCAATCCCAAAGGACTCAGGGCAGCATACAAAATTAAAACAATCATCGAGAATAAGACAATAAAATAATTCAATCATACCGCAAGTCCGATCATGTCCCGCCCCCACCCCCGGGGACATCAGCCCCAGGCCTGCTGGAACAGGAGAGTTTTAACGGCTTTCTTAAAGGGCGACAGGGTGGGAGTTGTTCGAACCTCGGGGGAAGTTGATTCCACCAGTTCAGAGCCACCACAGAAAAGGCCCTTCCCCGAGGGCCCGCCAGCCGACATTGTCTGGCCGACGGGAGCTGAAGGAGGCCCAATCTATGGGACCTCACCAGTCTCTGGGAACTGTGTGGCACTATGCGGTCCTATAAGTAACCTGGCCCTATGCCATGAAGGGCTTTAAAGGTGATAACCAACACTTTGAATTGCGTCCGGAGACCCACAGGAAGCCAGTGCAGCTTGCGGAGGATATGTGACATGTGGGTGTACCTTGGCGCGCCCACAATTGCTCTCGTGGCTGCATTCTGAACCAACTGCAGCCTCCGAACGCTCTTCAAGGGTAGCCCCATATAGAGCGCATTACAGTAATCCAATCTTGAGGTGACGAGGGCATGAGTGACTGTGAGTAAAGCCTCTCGGTCCAGATAAGGCCGCAACTGGTACACCAGGCGAACCTGGCCAAAGGTCCCCCTGGCCACAGCCGATAGATGTTGTTCCAAATTTAGCTGTGAGTCCAGGAGGACACCCAAGTTACGTCCCTGCACTGAGGGAGGTAAATTTGCCTCCCCCCAGGACTAATGATGGACCATCCAGTTGACCTTTGGGAGGCAAGACCCAGAGCCATTCGGTCTTGTCAGGGTTGAATCTAAGCTTGTTCACCCCTATCCAGACCCTCACATCTTCCAGGCACCAGCACATCACATCAACTGCTTCACTGAAAGGACACGGGGTGGAGATATATAATTGGGTATCATCCGTGTATTGATGATACCTCACCCCGTGTCACCGAATGATCTCACCCAGCGGTTTCATGTAGATGTTAAAAAGGAGGGGAGACAGGACTGAGCCCTGAGGCACCGCATGGTCAAGGTGCATAGGGGTCGATCTCTGTCCGCCCGCCAGCACCAACTGCGACCTGTCAGAGAGGTAGGAGGAGAACCACCGCAATACGGTGCTGCCCACCCCCACCTCTCCGAGACGACGCAGAAGGATACCATGGTCGATGGTATCGAAAGCCGCTGAGAGGTCAAGAAGCACCAGGATAGAGGAGTGACCCCTATCCCGGGCTTGCCAGAGGTCATCGGTCAGTGCAACCAAAAAAGTCTCAGTGCTGTAGCCAAGCCTGAAACCAGATTGAAAAGGGTCCAGATAATTAGTTTCATCCAAGGATCGCAAGAGTTGTTTTCTGGTAAAATACATGGGAAAATCCCATTGGAGGAAAATTCCACTTAGGGTTAGGGTTATATCACAATGAACTCATAGAGCAAAATGGACATTGCGAATAAACTCAGAGTGCTTGGATATGGTTAGGAGGGCAACGAATTTTCTAGGCTGTGTTATCTATGTTTTCTGGTAAAATACATGGGAAAATCCCATTGGAAGAAAATTCCACTTAGGGTTAGGGTTAGGTCACCATGAACCCGTAGAGCAAAATGGACATTGCTAACAATCTTAGAGTGCTTGGGTATGGTTAGGAGGGCAGTGATTTTTCTTGGCTGCCTTATCTATGTTTTCTGGTAAAATCCATGGGAAAATCCCATTGGAGGAAAATTCCACGTAGGGTTAGGATTAGGTCACCATGAACCCATAGAACAAAATGGACAATGCCAACAATCTCAGAGTGCTTGGTTATGGTTAGAAGGGCAGTGACATTTCTTGGCTGCCTTATCTATGTTTTCTGGTAAAATCCATGGGAAAATCCCATTGGAGGAAAATTCCACTTAGGGTTAGGGTTAGGTCACCATAAACTCACATACCAAAATGGAGATTGCCAACAAACTCAGAGTGCTTGGTTATGGTTAGGAGGGCTGTTACTTTTCTTGGCTGCCTTATCTATGTTTTCTGATAAAATACATGGGAAAATCCCATTGGATGAAAATTACACTTAGGGTTAGGTCAACATAACCTCACGTAGGAAAATGTACATTGCCAACAAACTCAGAGTGCTTGGGTATGGTTAGGAGGGCAGTGACTTTTCTTGGCTGCCTTATCTATGTTTTCTGGTAAAATCCATGGGAAAATCCCATTGGAGGAAAATTCCACTTAGGGTTAGGGTTAGGTCACCATAAACTCACATACCAAAATGGAGATTGCCAACAAATTCAGAGTGCTTGGTTATGGTTAGGAGGGCAGTTACTTTTCTTGGCTGCCTTATCTATATTTTCTGATAAAATACATGGGAAAATCCCATTGGAGGAAAATTCCACTTAGGGTTAGGGTTAGGTCAACATAACCTCACATAGGAAAATGTACATTGCCAACAAACTCAGAGTGCTTGGGTATGGTTAGGAGGGCAGTGACTTTTCTTGGCTGCCTTCTCTATGTTTTCTGGTAAAATACATGGGAAAATCCCATTGGAGGAAAATTCCACTTAGGGTAAGGGTTAGGTCACCATTAACTCACATACCAAAATGGACATTGCCAACAAACCCAGAGTGCCTGGGTATGGTTAGGAAGGCAGGAACTTTCTAGGCTTCCTTATCTATATTTCCTGGTAAAATACATGGAAAAATCCCATTGGAGGAAAATTCCACTTAGGGTTAGGGGTAGGTCCCCATAAACCCGTAGAGCAAAATGGAGATTGCCAACAAACTCAGAGTGCTTGGGTATGGTTAGGAGGGCAGTAACTTTTCTAGGCTGTGTTATCTATGTTTTCTGGTAAAATAAATGGGAAAATGCCATTGGAGGAAAATTCCACTTAGGGTTAGGGTTAGGTCACCATGAACTCATAGAGCAAAATGGACATTACCAACAAACCCAGAGTGCTTGGGTATGGATAGGTGGGCAGTAACCTTTCTAGGCTTCCTTATCTATATTTCCTGGTAAAATACATGGGAAAATCCCATTGGAGGAAAATTCCACGTAGGGTTAGGATTAGGTCACCATGAACCCATAGAACAAAATGGACAACGCCAACAATCTCAGAGTGCTTGGTTATGGTTAGAAGGGCAGTGACTTTTCTTGGCTGCCTTATCTATGTTTTCTGGTAAAATCCATGGGAAAATCCCATTGGAGGAAAATTCCACTTAGTGTTAGGGTAAGGTCACCATAAACTCACATACCAAAATGGAGATTGCCAACAAACTCAGAGTGCTTGGTTATGGTTAGGAAGGCAGGAACCTTTCTAGGCTTCCTTATCTATATTTCCTGGTAAAATACATAGAAAAATCCAATTGGAGGAAAATTCCACTTAGGGTTAGGGTTAGGTCACCATTAACTCACATACCAAAATGGACATTGCCAACAAATTCAGAGTGCTTGGTTATGGTTGGGAGGGCAGTGACTTTTCTTGGCTGCCTTATCTATGTTTTCTGATAAAATACATGGGAAAATCCCATTGGAGGAAAATTCCACTTAGGGTTAGGTCACCATAAACCCGTAGAGCAAAATGGAGATTGCCAACAAACTCAGAGTGCTTGCTTATGGTTAGGAGGGCAGTGACTTTTCTTGGCTGCCTTATCTATATTTCTTGGTAAAATACATGGCAAAATCCCATTGGAGGAAAATTACAATTAGGGTAAAGGTTAGGTCACCATTAACTCACATAGCAAAATGGACATTGCCAAGAAACTCAGAGTGCTTGGGTATGGTCAGCAGGGCAATAAACTTTCTAGGTTGCCTTATCTATATTTCTTGTTAAATACATGGGAAAATCCCATTGGAGGAAAATTCCACTTAGGGTTAGGGTTATATCACAATGAACTCATAGAGCAAAATGGACATTGCGAATAAACTCAGAGTGCTTGGATATGGTTAGGAGGGCAACGAATTTTCTAGGCTGTGTTATCTATGTTTTCTGGTAAAATACATGGGAAAATCCCATTGGAGGAAAATTCCACTTAGGGTTAGGGTTAGGTCACCATTAACTCACATACCAAAATGGACATTGCCAACAAATTCAGAGTGCTTGGTTATGGTTGGGAGGGCAGTGACTTTTCTTGGCTGCCTTATCTATGTTTTCTGATAAAATACATGGGAAAATCCCATTGGAGGAAAATTCCACTTAGGGTTAGGTCACCATAAACCCGTAGAGCAAAATGGAGATTGCCAACAAACTCAGAGTGCTTGCTTATGGTTAGGAGGGCAGTGACTTTTCTTGGCTGCCTTATCTATATTTCTTGGTAAAATACATGGCAAAATCCCATTGGAGGAAAATTACAATTAGGGTAAAGGTTAGGTCACCATTAACTCACATAGCAAAATGGACATTGCCAAGAAACTCAGAGTGCTTGGGTATGGTCAGCAGGGCAATAACCTTTCTAGGTTGCCTTATCTATATTTCTTGTTAAATACATGGGAAAATCCCATTGGAGGAAAATTCCACTTAGGGTTAGGGTTATATCACAATGAACTCATAGAGCAAAATGGACATTGCGAATAAACTCAGAGTGCTTGGATATGGTTAGGAGGGCAACGAATTTTCTAGGCTGTGTTATCTATGTTTTCTGGTAAAATACATGGGAAAATCCCATTGGAGGAAAATTCCACTTAGGGTTAGGGTTAGGTCACCATGAACTCATAGAGCAAAATGGACATTGCCAACAAATTCAGAGTGCTTGGGTTTGGTTAGGAGGGCACTTACTTTTCTAGGCTGCCTTATCTATGTTTTCTGGTAAAATACATGGGAAAATCCCATTGGAGGAAAATTCCACTTAGGGTTAGGGTTAGGTCACCATGAACTCATAGAGCAAAATGGACATTACCAACAAACTCAGAGTGCTTGGGTATGGTTAGGAGGGCAGTAAATTTTCTAGGCTGTGTTATCTATGTTTTCTGGTAAAATAAATGGGAAAATCCCATTGGAGGAAAATTCCACTTAGGGTTACGGTTAGGTCACCATGAACTCATAGAGCAAAATGGACATTACCAACAAACCCAGAGTGCTTGGGTATGGATAGGTTGGCAGTAACCTTTCTAGGCTTCCTTATCTATATTTCCGGGTAAAATACATGGGAAAATCCCATTGGAGGAAAATTCCACGTAGGGTTAGGATTAGGTCACCATGAACCCATAGAACAAAATGGACAATGCCAACAATCTCAGAGTGCTTGGTTATGGTTGGGAGGGCAGTGACTTTTCTTGGCTGCCTTATCTATGTTTTCTGATAAAATACATGGGAAAATCCCATTGGAGGAAAATTCCACTTAGGGTTAGGTCACCATAAACCCGTAGAGCAAAATGGAGATTGCCAACAAACTCAGAGTGCTTGCTTATGGTTAGGAGGGCAGTGACTTTTCTTGGCTGCCTTATCTATATTTCTTGGTAAAATACATGGCAAAATCCCATTGGAGGAAAATTACAATTAGGGTAAAGGTTAGGTCACCATTAACTCACATAGCAAAATGGACATTGCCAAGAAACTCAGAGTGCTTGGGTATGGTCAGCAGGGCAATAAACTTTCTAGGTTGCCTTATCTATATTTCTTGTTAAATACATGGGAAAATCCCATTGGAGGAAAATTCCACTTAGGGTTAGGGTTATATCACAATGAACTCATAGAGCAAAATGGACATTGCGAATAAACTCAGAGTGCTTGGATATGGTTAGGAGGGCAACGAATTTTCTAGGCTGTGTTATCTATGTTTTATGGTAAAATACATGGGAAAATCCCATTGGAAGAAAATTCCACTTAGGGTTAGGGTTAGGTCACCATGAACCCGTAGAGCAAAATGGACATTGCTAACAATCTTAGAGTGCTTGGGAATGGTTAGGAGGGCAGTGACTTTTCTTGGCTGCCTTATCTATGTTTTCTGGTAAAATAAATGGGAAAATCCCATTGGAGGAAAATTCCACTTAGGGTTAGGGTTAGGTCACCATGAACTCATAGAGCAAAATGGACATTACCAACAAACTCAGAGTGCTTGGGTATGGTTAGGAGGGCAGTAAATTTTCTAGGCTGTGTTATCTATGTTTTCTGGTAAAATAAATGGGAAAATCCCATTGGAGGAAAATTCCACTTAGGGTTAGGGTTAGGTCACCATGAACTCATAGAGCAAAATGGACATTACCAACAAACCCAGAGTGCTTGGGTATGGATAGGTTGGCAGTAACCTTTCTAGGCTTCCTTATCTATATTTCCTGGTAAAATACATGGGAAAATCCCATTGGAGGAAAATTCCACGTAGGGTTAGGATTAGGTCACCATGAACCCATAGAACAAAATGGACAATGCCAACAATCTCAGAGTGCTTGGTTATGGTTAGAAGGGCAGTGACTTTTCTTGGCTGCCTTATCTATGTTTTCTGGTAAAATCCATGGGAAAATCCCATTGGAGGAAAATTCCACTTAGGGTTAGGGTTAGGTCACCATAAACTCACATACCAAACTGGAGATTGCCAACAAACTCAGAGTGCTTGGTTATGGTTAGGAGGGCAGTTACTTTTCTTGGCTGCCTTATCTATGTTTTCTGATAAAATACATGGGAAAATGCCATTGGAGGAAAATTCCACTTAGGGTTAGGGTTAGGTCAACATAACCTATCATAGGAAAATGTACATTGCCAACAAACTCAGAGTGCTTGGGTATGGTTAGGAGGGCAGTGACTTTTCTTGGCTGCCTTATCTATGTTTTCTGGTAAAATCCATGGGAAAATCCCATTGGAGGAAAATTCCACTTAGGGTTAGGGTTAGGTCACCATAAACTCACATACCAAAATGGAGATTGCCAACAAATTCAGAGTGCTTGGTTATGGTTAGGAGGGCAGTTACTTTTCTTGGCTGCTTTATCTATATTTTCTGATAAAATACATGGGAAAATCCCATTGGAGGAAAATTCCACTTAGGGTTAGGGTTAGGTCAACATAACCTCACATAGGAAAATGTACATTGCCAACAAACTCAGAGTGCTTGGGTATGGTTAGGAGGGCAGTGACTTTTCTTGGCTGCCTTCTCTATGTTTTCTGGTAAAATACATGGGAAAATCCCATTGGAGGAAAATTCCACTTAGGGTAAGGGTTAGGTCACCATGAACTCATATACCAAAATGGACATTGCCAACAAACCCAGAGTGCCTGGGTATGGTTAGGAAGGCAGGAACTTTCTAGGCTTCCTTATCTATATTTCCTGGTAAAATACATGGAAAAATCCCATTGGAGGAAAATTCTACTTAGGGTTAGGGGTAGGTCCCCATAAACCCGTAGAGCAAAATGGAGATTGCCAACAAACTCAGAGTGCTTGGGTATGGTTAGAAGGGCAGTGACTTTTCTTGGCTGCCTTATCTATGTTTTCTGGTAAAATCCATGGGAAAATCCCATTGGAGGAAAATTCCACTTAGTGTTAGGGTTAGGTCACCATAAACTCACATACCAAAATGGAGATTGCCAACAAACTCAGAGTGCTTGGTTATGGTTAGGAAGGCAGGAACCTTTCTAGGCTTCCTTATCTATATTTCCTGGTAAAATACATGGAAAAATCCCATTGGAGGAAAATTCCACTTAGGGTTAGGGTTATATCACAATGAACTCATAGAGCAAAATGGACATTGCGAATAAACTCAGAGTGCTTGGATATGGTTAGGAGGGCAACGAATTTTCTAGGCTGTGTTATCTATGTTTTCTGGTAAAATACATGGGAAAATCCCATTGGAGGAAAATTCCACTTAGGGTTAGGGTTAGGTCACCATGAACTCATAGAGCAAAATGGACATTACCAACAAACTCAGAGTGCTTGGGTATGGTTAGGAGGGCAGTGACTTTTCTTGGCTGCCTTATCTATGTTTTCTGGTAAAATAAATGGGAAAATCCCATTGGAGGAAAATTCCACTTAGGGTTAGGGTTAGGTCACCATGAACTCATAGAGCAAAATGGCCATTACCAACAACTCTAGAGTGCTTGGTATAGGTTCGCAGGGCCGTTTTTAAAAAATTTTTTTTGTTTTCTAGGCCTGTGTTATCTAATGTTTCTTGGTAAAATAAATGGGAACAATCATTGGAGGAAAATGCACTTAGGGTTAGTGTTTAGGTCACCATGAACTCTAGAGCTAAATGGACTTACCAACAAAACCCAAAGTGCTTGGGTATGGAAGTTGGCATAACCTTTCTAGCTTCCCTTATCTATATTTCCCTGGTAAAATACATGGAAATCCCTTGGAGGAAATTCCCACGTAGGGTTAGGATTTAGGTCACATGACCCTAGGATCAAAACAATGGACATGCAACATCGCAGAGTGCTTGGTAGGTTAGGGATGGCAGTTACTTTCTTGGCTGCCTTATCTATGTTTTCTGATAAAATACATGGGAAAATGCCATTGGAGGAAAATTCCACTTAGGGTTAGGGTTAGGTCAACATAACCTCACATAGGAAAATGTACATTGCCAACAAACTCAGAGTGCTTGGGTATGGTTAGGAGGGCAGTGACTTTTCTTGGCTGCCTTCTCTATGTTTTCTGGTAAAATACATGGGAAAATCCCATTGGAGGAAAATTCCACTTAGGGTAAGGGTTAGGTCACCATTAACTCACATACCAAAATGGACATTGCCAACAAACCCAGAGTGCCTGGGTATGGTTAGGAAGGCAGGAACTTTCTAGGCTTCCTTATCTATATTTCCTGGTAAAATACATGGAAAAATCCCATTGGAGGAAAATTCTACTTAGGGTTAGGGGTAGGTCCCCATAAACCCGTAGAACAAAATGGAGATTGCCAACAAACTCAGAGTGCTTGGGTATGGTTAGAAGGGCAGTGACTTTTCTTGGCTGCCTTATCTATGTTTTCTGGTAAAATCCATGGGAAAATCCCATTGGAGGAAAATTCCACTTAGTGTTAGGGTTAGGTCACCATAAACTCACATACCAAAATGGAGATTGCCAACAAACTCAGAGTGCTTGGTTATGGTTAGGAAGGCAGGAACCTTTCTAGGCTTCCTTATCTATATTTCCTGGTAAAATACATGGAAAAATCCCATTGGAGGAAAATTCCACTTAGGGTTAGGTCACCATAAACCCGTAGAGCAAAATGGAGATTGCCAACAAACCCAGAGTGCTTGGGTATGGTTAGGAGGGCAGTAACTTTTCTAGGCTGTGTTATTTATGTTTTCTGGTAAAATACATGGGAAAATCCCATTGGAGGAAAATTCCACTTAGGGTAAGGGTTAGGTCACCATTAACTCACATACCAAAATGGACATTGCCAACAAACCCAGAGTGCCTGGGTATGGTTAGGAAGGCAGGAACCTTTCTAGGCTTCCTTATCTATATTTCCTGGTAAAATACATGGAAAAATCCCACTGGAGGAAAATTCCACTTAGGGTTAGGGTTAGGTCACCATTAACTCACATACCAAAATGGACATTGCCAACAAATTCAGAGTGCTTGCTTATGGTTAGGAGGGCAGTGACTTTTCTTGGCTGCCTTATCTATATTTCTTGGTAAAATACATGGCAAAATCCCATTGGAGGAAAATTACAATTAGGGTAAAGGTTAGGTCACCATTAACTCACATAGCAAAATGGACATTGCCAAGAAACTCAGAGTGCTTGGGTATGGTCAGCAGGGCAATAACTTTTCTAGGTTGCCTTTTCTATATTTCTTGTTAAATACATGGGAAAATCCCATTGGAGGAAAATTCCACTTAGGGTTAGGGTTAGGTCAACGTGAACTCATAGAGCAAAATGGACATAGCCAAGAAACTCAGATTGCTTGGGTATGGTCAGCAGGGCAATAATATTTCTAGGCTGCCTTATCTATATTTCCTGGTAAAATACATGGAAAATTGCCATTGGAGTAAAATTACAATTAGGGTAAAGGTTAGGTCACCATTAACTCACATAGCAAAATGGACATTGCCAAGAAACCCAGAGTGCTTGGGTATGGATAGGAGGGCAGTAACTTTTCTAGGCTGTGTTATGTATGTTTTCTGGAAAATACATGGGAAAATCCCATTGGAGGAAAATTCCACTTAGGGTTAGGGTTAGGTCAGCATGAACTCATAGAGTAAAAGGGACAAAGCCAAGAAACTCAGAGTGCTTGGGTCTGGTCAGTAGGGCAATAATATTTCTAGCTGCCTTATTTTCTCTATTTCCATGGTAAATAATGGAAACTGCATTGGAGGAAAATTCCACTTAGGGTTAGGGTTTAGGTCAGCATGACCTCATAGAGTAAAATGGACAAAGCCAAGAACTCAGAGTCTTTGTCTGGTCGTAGGGCAATACCTTTTCTATGCTGCCTACTATATTTCCTGTTACATACATGGGTAACTCCCATTGGAAGAAATTCCACTTAGGGTTTGGTCCCCAATAACTGGGAGCAAAATGACAACCGCCACATCTCGAGTGCTTGATATGGTTTAGGAGGGAGTGACTTTCTTGCTGCCTTATCTATGTTTTTGGGTGTAATACATGGAGAATCTATGTTGAAAATTCCACTTAGGGTTAGGGTTTTGTCCCTAACTCACATACCAAATGGACATTGCCACAACTCATAGTGCTTGGTTATGGTAGGAGGCATGACTTTTCTTGGCTGCCTTATCTATAATTTCTTGGTAAAATACATTGGAAATCCCATTTGGAGGAAAATTCCACTTAGGGTTAGGTTAGTCACCATAAACATCACATACCAAAATGGAGATTGCCAACAAACTCAGAGTGCTTGGTTATGGTTAGGAGGGCTGTTACTTTTCTTGGCTGCCTTATCTATGTTTTCTGGTAAAATCCATGGGAAAATCCCATTGGAGGAAAATTCCACTTAGGGTTAGGGTTAGGTCACCATAAACTCACATACCAAAATGGAGATTGCCAACAAACTCAGAGTGCTTGGTTATGGTTAGGAGGGCAGTTACTTTTCTTGGCTGCCTTATCTATGTTTTCTGATAAAATACATGGGAAAATGCCATTGGAGGAAAATTCCACTTAGGGTTAGGGTTAGGTCAACATAACCTCACATAGGAAAATGTACATTGCCAACAAACTCAGAGTGCTTGGGTATGGTTAGGAGGGCAGTGACTTTTCTTGGCTGCCTTCTCTATGTTTTCTGGTAAAATACATGGGAAAATCCCATTGGAGGAAAATTCCACTTAGGGTAAGGGTTAGGTCACCATTAACTCACATACCAAAATGGACATTGCCAACAAACCCAGAGTGCCTGGGTATGGTTAGGAAGGCAGGAACTTTCTAGGCTTCCTTATCTATATTCCCTGGTAAAATACATGGAAAAATCCCATTGGAGGAAAATTCCACTTAGGGTTAGGGGTAGGTCCCCATAAACCCGTAGAGCAAAATGGAGATTGCCAACAAACTCAGAGTGCTTGGGTATGGTTAGAAGGGCAGTGACTTTTCTTGGCTGCCTTATCTATGTTTTCTGGTAAAATCCATGGGAAAATCCCATTGGAGGAAAATTCCACTTAGTGTTAGGGTTAGGTCACCATAAACTCACATACCAAAATGGAGATTGCCAACAAACTCAGAGTGCTTGGTTATGGTTAGGAAGGCAGGAACCTTTCTAGGCTTCCTTATCTATATTTCCTGGTAAAATACATGGAAAAATCCCATTGGAGGAAAATTCCACTTAGGGTTAGGTCACCATAAACCCGTAGAGCAAAATGGAGATTGCCAACAAACCCAGAGTGCTTGGGTATGGTTAGGAGGGCAGTAACTTTTCTAGGCTGTGTTATTTATGTTTTCTGGTAAAATACATGGGAAAATCCCATTGGAGGAAAATTCCACTTAGGGTAAGGGTTAGGTCACCATTAACTCACATACCAAAATGGACATTGCCAACAAACCCAGAGTGCCTGGGTATGGTTAGGAAGGCAGGAACCTTTCTAGGCTTCCTTATCTATATTTCCTGGTAAAATACATGGAAAAATCCCACTGGAGGAAAATTCCACTTAGGGTTAGGGTTAGGTCACCATTAACTCACATACCAAAATGGACATTGCCAACAAATTCAGAGTGCTTGCTTATGGTTAGGAGGGCAGTGACTTTTCTTGGCTGCCTCATCTATATTTCTTGGTAAAATACATGGCAAAATCCCATTGGAGGAAAATTACAATTAGGGTAAAGGTTAGGTCACCATTAACTCACATAGCAAAATGGACATTGCCAAGAAACTCAGAGTGCTTGGGTATGGTCAGCAGGGCAATAACTTTTCTAGGTTGCCTTTTCTATATTTCTTGTTAAATACATGGGAAAATCCCATTGGAGGAAAATTCCACTTAGGGTTAGGGTTAGGTCAACGTGAACTCATAGAGCAAAATGGACATAGCCAAGAAACTCAGATTGCTTGGGTATGGTCAGCAGGGCAATAATATTTCTAGGCTGCCTTATCTATATTTCCTGGTAAAATACATGGAAAATTGCCATTGGAGTAAAATTACAATTAGGGTAAAGGTTAGGTCACCATTAACTCACATAGCAAAATGGACATTGCCAAGAAACCCAGAGTGCTTGGGTATGGATAGGAGGGCAGTAACTTTTCTAGGCTGTGTTATGTATGTTTTCTGGAAAATACATGGGAAAATCCCATTGGAGGAAAATTCCACTTAGGGTTAGGGTTAGGTCAGCATGAACTCATAGAGTAAAAGGGACAAAGCCAAGAAACTCAGAGTGCTTGGGTATGGTCAGTAGGGCAATAATATTTCTAGGCTGCCTTATCTATATTTCCTGGTAAAATAAATGGAAAAATGCCATTGGAGGAAAATTCCACTTAGGGTTAGGGTTAGGTCAGCATGAACTCATAGAGTAAAATGGACAAAGCCAAGAAACTCAGAGTGCTTGGGTATGGTCAGTAGGGCAATAACTTTTCTAGGCTGCCTTAGCTATATTTCCTGTTAAAATACATGGGTAACTCCCATTGGAAGAAAATTCCACTTAGGGTTAGGTCACCATAAACCTGGAGAGCAAAATGGACAACGCCAACAATCTCAGAGTGCTTGAGTATGGTTAGGAGGGCAGTGACTTTTCTTGGCTGCCTTATCTATGTTTTTTGGTAAAATACATGGGAGAATCTCTTGGTTGAAAATTCCACTTAGGGTTAGGGTTAGGTCACCATTAACTCACATACCAAAATGGACATTGCCAACAAACTCAGAGTGCTTGGTTATGGTTAGGAGGGCAGTGACTTTTCTTGGCTGCCTTATCTATATTTCTTGGTAAAATACATTGGAAAATCCCATTGGAGGAAAATTCCACTTAGGGTTAGGGTTAGGTCACCATAAACTCACATACCAAAATGGAGATTGCCAACAAACTCAGAGTGCTTGGTTATGGTTAGGAGGGCTGTTACTTTTCTTGGCTGCCTTATCTATGTTTTCTGGTAAAATCCATGGGAAAATCCCATTGGAGGAAAATTCCACTTAGGGTTAGGGTTAGGTCACCATAAACTCACATACCAAAATGGAGATTGCCAACAAATTCAGAGTGCTTGGTTATGGTTAGGAGGGCAGTTACTTTTCTTGGCTGCCTTATCTATATTTTCTGATAAAATACATGGGAAAATCCCATTGGAGGAAAATTCCACTTAGGGTTAGGGTTAGGTCAACATAACCTCACATAGGAAAATGTACATTGCCAACAAACTCAGAGTGCTTGGGTATGGTTAGGAGGGCAGTGACTTTTCTTGGCTGCCTTCTCTATGTTTTCTGGTAAAATACATGGGAAAATCCCATTGGAGGAAAATTCCACTTAGGGTAAGGGTTAGGTCACCATTAACTCACATACCAAAATGGACATTGCCAACAAACCCAGAGTGCCTGGGTATGGTTAGGAAGGCAGGAACTTTCTAGGCTTCCTTATCTATATTCCCTGGTAAAATACATGGAAAAATCCCATTGGAGGAAAATTCCACTTAGGGTTAGGGGTAGGTCCCCATAAACCCGTAG